>NW_022200178.1:636270-705079 GCF_009176525.2 Contarinia nasturtii | reverse complement strand
TGTTGTGATTCAATGTTGTGCTTTGTGTGCATGTTTGCATAAACAAAATTAGACCGAAACTAATGAGTTTTTCACACTTTTTCAAAACTAGGTGAATGTAATGGTTTTATTAGTTTTTGGCACATAGTAAAATCCGATTTTACGATTTTTCGAATCGATGTCAATGCAAAATGTTCTCTAGAAAATTAAAAATTGACTCATAACGAATGTTTTGCGGGAAAAAATCATACTCTCAATGTAGTGTCAACGTAACGGTCTGTTTGCATCGTAAAAAAATGGGTAAACATATGAAACGGGTGAAATGAAATGTAAACATTTGGTATCGCGTTGATGGTGCGCAATCGCGCATGCCACGTGTAGTTGCTATAGCAGCATAAACGTACACAATATATCAGCGATACATTTTATTGTGATTAATTTCATCGAAGTTAGACTTGAAGTTGAAATTTATTGCTTTTATTAATTACGCTGTAAAAAAATATGTCCTATAAAGAGGTTCGAGGTAATTGTCGCTTACTTTCAATGTTGTGCTAGTGATGAAATTAATTTTATCTTTGTTCATTAATTGCGTTTAGATTTGTTTGAATACTTGAAAATTCTCGGCTATCCGAAACCACTGAAATTGACGGCACTGTATACGGATCAAGGATCATTGGAGAATTTTAAATTGATTTTTGATATATTACGGTGGCTCATTGACCAATATGAACCGGGAACAATTTTACTGGGCAGCACTGATTCGGAAATGGATCGAACACTCTTGGTTCGAAGTACTGTTGAATTTTTAGTTGTAAAAGCTGGCATCAAATTGAATCCGATGCGATTATACGCTAGCTCAATGGTTTCGGCACCTGAATTGCTGAAAGTTGTTAATTTGATTATGAAACGGCCAACGTTACAATCACAGGACGCAGATGTTATGAATGAAAATCAATATCGTAAAGTAGCTGAAATCGATATCGATGATAAGGTTTCTTGCGTTTCTATCATTATTTTTCCCTGCTACATTATTCCAACATATTTTCATTTCAGATCAAAGCCAGACAACGCGGTCGCGAATTATCTTCAGAGCTAACGCAAATCGGTGCAACACTTTATGACCTTTTGGGTAAGGAAAATGAAAATCAAGAGAAACGAAACTCACAAGCCGGCCGCCAAATGGAATCATCAAATGTTGGTCGAATTTTGAGCAATGTCATTGCATCGGCCAATGTAAAAGTATCGACCGATAAGGCCTTATTAGATTCGGTTTTGATGGAACGACAAGCCATTTCAGCGAAAATTGAACGGAGAAAAGCCGATTTGGAGAGACTTAAACAACGATTGGATACACTTCAAAAGATTCGGTAAGATTCTTTCAATTTAAAAGATATATTTCCAATAAAAGACTAGAATTTACTTTGTTTTTATTTTCAATCGTATAGGCCTGCATTTTCTGAAGAATTTGAAAAGGCTGAGGAAGAACTAGAAAAATTGTACGTTGAATATTTGACACATATTCGATGTTTGGATGCTTTGAGAGCCCAAATGAGTGTCAATGCAAAAGTAGCACAGCCTCTGTCCGAAGCCAGCAAGTCAAGTGCTCCGGCAAGTATGATTCTTTTGCCAGACGGAATTCTTGATTTCTCCGACGAACTTAGTAACGATGGCGATGACTTGCTTGATGACGAAGCAAATGAATTGAAACTTAAGAGACCAACTGAGATTAATGAAGAAGTTGATGCGGTAAAGGCGGACAAAGCTACCGAAAATGATCCAATTAAAGCCAAGCTTCGAATTAAAACGGGAGGTATGTGTTTTGAATTTACTATTCATTTTATTCAAGTAAAAAACTGAATTATTGTATTTAACACTCAGTGCGTAGAACAGATGATCCGCGTCTCATTGGTACTATGCTTGGTGAAGAGGGTGAATCAGATTTCGATAGTTCATTGGATTACAATGAAGGAGAGGAAGATTCCGATGATTCTGATTTGAATTTGGAAAACGATCCAGCCGCAAATGTCGAGGCCTTATACAATTTTAGTGAAAATGTACCGGCACGCATTAAATCGGCAAAACCAAAGGTCTATCAAAGTGATGAAGATTTTTAAAATTCAAGATTTTTGAATCACCAATCAAACCCTTGTCACTGACTATTGACAGATTTCTGCTGCAATGAACAAATAAAGAAGAAATAAAAGAAAATATGTTGATTCAATTTTGATAGAGTGTACCATTTCAAATAGAGCACATATTTGACAAATTCCATTAAATAATAATGTTTTGTGGATTCGAAAAAGAAAAACCATATAATAGCATGTAATACATTTATATATATTGATACATTTTGGTGCAGAATCAATGCATATTAAATAATTGCCCCAAATTGCAGGACGTTTGAATATTTTTCTTTTAATTTTTCAATAAATGTCACTTAATTCACTAAAATATGTACGTTTTCAATAGAGACGTGTGTGTGTGTGTATTTTCAATATGTTTGTTTTTCCATTATTTTAAGGTACTTGATGGTTTTTGGCTTTTATTTACATGTTCTTATTTCTTATTGATTAACAAATTCAAGTGTTCAATTTCAAATGTGTTTGAATTGGCCATTTATAAATTTTTTCTCAACAATCTATAGACGAAATATATAACTAACTCCTTTATTTCCATTTCAATGTAAAATTTTGTTCAAATTTAATACTTTGCCGGAAAAAAAATATGTGTATATAATAATGCTTACGAAATGCAGAAAAATTCTCAACGGCAATGGTAATTTTGTGTCCAGTTACAAAAGTTCGACGAAGTTATGATGGGACATACAGCGGTATATTCTGATTAATTGAATTGTGTGGACGGTTTTTTTTAGGGATATAAAGTGATTTTGTCATTTAGCAAATTGAATGCAGAAAATTTACGGGCGAAGAAAACTCTAATGAAACAATAAATTGAATGACTAGTGAAAGGAGATTGTTTCCCCTTTGAAATGCTTACTTAACTATTTTCCATTGTTTTGTCTATGTATAATGTGTTAGTGATTAAGTCTCATGGATGAATTTACACCTTGTTTTATTTAGTACATATGCCTTATTGTGTACGACCAAAAAAATATGCTTTTCTCTACTTGATTCTTGATACGAACGAAAAATGAAACGGTTGACATTCATTTAGATTTATTTGCTCATATTGTTTATATATGTGTATTGTGGTTTTGTTTCAAATCAGTTTCCAATAGGAAATGGGTTGAATATGTGATATAAATTGAGTATTTATAAATTCCTTAATGCGAACAAACAACAGGTAGGTGATAAATTACACTAAACTCAATTCAATTTTGTGTGTCAATTGAATTTCTATTATATTATTGGACCTCACATGATGCGCTCACGTCGCTATATTATACTAATATTTTGTTGTTGTTTTTTCTTTTATTCACTTAATATTTATAATACTAAATATTGTTGCAATAGCATATCATTGAGCTTTTATCTCTGATAAAATCTTCAAATTTTCTTCTTTTCTCATTCAATATACATACACCGTGGTTAATGGAATAATAATTGGTTTTCAATAACATTTATCAAAAATAGGATTTGTGTGCTTGATGCTTAATATTAACGTGATTTAATTTTTGTTTTAGAGAAACCGTGAACGGGCTATTATTGACAGTGTGTCAATGTCAATTTACAAATAAGTTCAGCATTCTTTTATTATATGTGCATTGCTGATGATGCGTTCTTAGTGCCTTCTTTTAGAAACGCATTCAATCCTATTTTCGCTTCTTATTTCACAAAATTTATCAACTAAACTTTTTTTTTACATCTAAAACCTTCAAACATTTCTTTTCTTTTTTTTTTTTTAAATCGACAGAAAAAAACCTGTCTAAACAAATATTTACACAATTATTGGAATTTCAAACAAATTTTCCTCTAATTTAATTTAACTATTTGAATGGGGCTATAATAATTTCTTATTTTCCATCCGAACCGATGCTGTGATGCTTGAAAGCACTTCGAATCTTCGATAAATACTGCGAACAAATGTGACCATAACATTTATTATACCATTCGGGGCTGCGGCCTCTGAAATGATGCAGTTAAAAATGATATATTTAATTGGTTTTCAAGAAATGGAAAAACGATGAAGTAGAAGAAGAAGTAGAAAAAAGAAGAAATGGTTTTCCAAACTTACTTTGTGTCGACACGCGCCA
This sequence comes from Contarinia nasturtii, assembly GCF_009176525.2. Taxonomy (NCBI): domain Eukaryota; kingdom Metazoa; phylum Arthropoda; class Insecta; order Diptera; family Cecidomyiidae; genus Contarinia; species Contarinia nasturtii. Next base: position 700,887 of record NW_022200178.1, on the reverse strand, counting down.
AGTGCATAATTTTCGATTTTCCATTACCGATTGGTTCGATGAGGTAGCGAGATGCAAGCACAACACCTCTGACACCGCCCAATAGCAAATGTGCATCGGAATGAGCTACGGACGTTTCAACAACTACACAGGCACCGCGTGGTAAATCCGCTCGCCAAGATCTAAGCAAAAAAAAAATGCGATTTATTAGTACTTTGAAAATAAATTAATTTGATCGTTCTGTTCAATTATTACCTCAGAACACAGTAATCAGTGATGACATGGCCGCCAGTGGCATATTGGAAAATTTCACTGTGATCATCGAGTTGCTCAACGATGCGGCATTTCATGAGATATGAATCCCATTGACGTCGTTCTTTGAAAATAAAGTGCAATATTTCCATTGGTGTCGCTTCAATTTCGGTTGTGCAACGCCAAAGTCGTAGTGGATGACCGTCGCCAACTTTTTTGTGTGCAACATCAATGAATGGATCGAATGTTTGCATTGAAATCCAACCACGTGATTTTTCGCGTCCTTCCTTAATCGTTGCACTCGTGCACTCATACAGATACCTGCATAAAAACCATTACAATTAATATACTTAACCTCAAATTGTGACAGATTAATATGAAACTTACCCACGCCAATCGTGCACTTGTAAACCTTCTCCCAATGCTTCCAATGGTACTGGTTTTGATTCCTCCATGTAATTGAAATTACATCGCTGCACTTTTTCATTTGAGATGCTGAACAATTTGCGATAATTTTCAATCATGTATGTAAGGCAATCGTGCGAGGCACGTGTTTCAGTCAATTCTCTTGAGTCCGGCATTCCGGTTGGTTTGCGTCGACGTGGCGATACGGAGTTTGATCGTGGCGGTGCCGAAAATGCGCCGTGGAACAGTGATGGTGCCAAACATACGGCCAAATTATTGCTTGTCATTTGATTGATCATCGCATGACCGGCGACATTATGTAAGAATTCCAATAAATATTGTAACACCTCACGATGCTCATCGGGCAACAACAAAATCGCCGATTGCACTGCATCGAAATGCACTTCGGCTGGTAAGTCTATTGAATTGGAAGGAATAAATTTAAAATTTGTAAAAAAACAAAAATTGAAGTGTAAATTTGAACTTACGTTGGAAGATTGCAATAAATGTGTCCGACATTTTGGCCGTGAGCAATGTGTCCGGCAATTCACGGAAGTACTGCTTTAACATATCAGCCACGTCGTATGCCTGTTGCAAGTCATACGTTTCCATAACATCACCGTGTGAGTCTTCAATCAGTTCTTTTAATTTTGCTATGCGTGATTTGACGCCAGATTTTCGGAACAAACCAACCTGAAAGTGATTTTGATTAGATTTGCTTTTGTCACAAATAATACACACAATATATTAAACACTTACTTGATCCAATGCATTCAATTTCAACCATTTAAAAGCTGTTTGAATGGCTGTTGGCATGGTTTGTCCGGTTCGTTGCAAAAATAGCACTAATGGAACACCAAATACTCTTTTATCTACAAAAAACGAACGAAAACGTTAGAAACTAATCAAGCGAATGAATCTCAAAAAACACACGACGCTTACCTTTATAGTCTGGCGTTTTAATCTTTTTGATGAATTTCGGTAGCTCCCAATTCCATCCAGAGCGATGTGTTGGACAATATCTTTCCATGTATCCGGTTAAAGTGACTAGAGCTAATTTTCTCACAACCTGTCGGATATTAAAGCAAGCACACAAAATTAAAATTGTTTTTTTTTTTCATTGAATCATGAATGGATATTTGTTTTAACATACTTGCAATTGACCACAAGACATTGAAGCCAATAATGTTCCGGCATCTTGTTTAAAATCTGGTGTTTTAATCGTTATTTTGCACCATTCTGGTCGTTCACCATTTTGAAAGCTATGCCATCGTACAACGGAGCTTCTGAAGTTCAAACGAATAGTAATGAAAATACAAATTCAGACATTTAAAAATAAACAATTTCGTTTCGAGTAAGAACAAAGGGAAATTTAAACAAACGAACCAAAAAATTCATTTGATGCGTTTAAATTTATCCGCATTAATGCCGAATGCTAAAAATATCGTTTCTAAAAACAAACCTTGTTCTGAATTTATTATCAAATTCACCATCTGCTTTAACTCTGGCCGAGCTACGTGAACGAAAACTTCTGCTTTTAAACGATTCTTTGAATTTCTGTGATTCTTTGCCCAAATTCAATGAACCGCCACGTGAGAATTTTGACGATTTTGGATCAATGGTGTTGTCAACGCTGTTATTATTGTTATTATTCACCGTTAATTGATTGCCATCGTGGAAAATACGATTTCGCTGTCTTGAGAACATTTGATGACATTCGGAATCCGATAGAGCGCCAATATCTTCAACTTTGCTGCCTTTTTGTAAAAATCGTCTTGTGCGCGATGGTCTCTTCTTTGGTATTGTGCTGACTCCACTGCCAACGCCACCACCGCCGCCTCCACTTGATTCTTGGCTAGCATCACTGCAGTATGACGACGAATCATCACCAGAGCCCTTTAAATCTTTTGTCAATCCGGGATTGTGTGCAAAGAAATGCAATGGACTGGTTCGATTCGATTGGCTGTGCTGGGTGTGCAGATAGGAGTTTGGTGCCAGGTTCGTATAATGACGTGGGCTCAAATGATTCGGACTGAGTTTTTCCGTCGATGAATAATCATTTGCAATCACTCTAAGCTCATTGTTATTGAGTGTGGCTGCCAATTTATTATTTGTTAAAATGGTTGTGTACGGGCTGCCTGGAGCCGGTGACGGTGGTGTTGACATTGTTATAATATTCACCATTTTAAGATCATTCATTTTTGGGCTAATTTGTGATAAGTCCAATGTTTGCGGACCACTAATCACAACACCATCACGATTTTGTCGCTTTCGGCGTCGTGATTTAATCGATTCAACTCGACGCAGAAATGCTTTGGCACCATCTTTTAAACGTTCACTACCCGTTCGACGTAATCGTACCGGAATTTGATCTTGCTCATCGCCTTGCGATTGGGAAAATGACACGCCAATCGGCAGGGTCGAAAAGCCCAATTGTTGTTCATCATTTGTGTCATTCTGTTCGGGACTCGATTCACGTGATGTATTCAATGTACTATTCAATTTTTCAATTGGTTTTTGCATGTCCATCTCACCGACACGTGACCATCGACGATTCGTCTGTTGAAATGTCCAATTTTCACTCAACGCATACTCATCATCCTCTGATTCCTCTTTGTTCTGTAATTAAATTAAAATGACAATCATGAAATAACAAAAAAATAATAATAATTACAACATTTCAAAAACATTCAATTATCAACATCACAAACAGAGAGAGAGAGAGAGAACATTGTAAGCCGATGTCACTCACTTCATATACTGATATGTAATTTAGGTATTACAATTTGTGGAAATAATTATGAAAATGTTGTTAGATGTGACATGAATTGTCACCGCATACACAAAACATGGTGTGCGGTTTGTATTTTATGAACATAAAATAAATACGCAGCAAAATTATGGCAAGCAACAGCAATGCAGATGGGCAAATTGAAAAAATGGATGTAAATGGAACGTTTGCTATGTGTAATCGTCAAACATACACCCAGAGAGAAAGAGAGAGAGAGAGAGAGAGAGAGAATTATAATGTGTCAAGTGGAGTACGTTTGAATTAAGAGTATTATGCAAATACAATTCGAAGTCAACGACAGTTCCGAGCATTTTAATTAAACTCAAATTCTTGTTGATAATGAATAGCTCCATTTTTCGACTAGATTTTCGTGAATGCAATATCAAATTAATGGTAAATGTTTGGGTTCACACCCTATTTCATGCACTATTTGAATTGATATTCGCATGAATTTCGTAATCTATATATGCAAAATTGGGTGTTAATTAATGTTTAAATAATTACATAGAATAACCGCACGAGCACACTCTATTTGTTGTATCCTATAACTTGTATTTATCAATTTTAAACACGCTCATAAATCAAATATGTGCGGTGTACGTTCTACACGTTCAGTTGAATATTAAAATGATATCATTTTCATCATTTTTCCTCATTTTTTTTTTCATGGGAAATACAAAATGTTAGAGGCTAAATGCTTTTTGAAATAAATGTGATGAAAAACATCCGATTGGTTGGTCTGGGTATGGGGTTCTTTTTTCTCTTTCTCTCTCACTCTCAATTGGTCTCTCTCTCTCTCTCTCTCTCTCTCTCTCTCTCTCTTGAAGAATCGTAAAATTTAAAAGAGAACGCTGACGAAAATTAAAAAAAAACCTTGCTCCAATTGCCAATTTTCTTCCATTTGTTTACACACATCGAAATTTCGATTAGTGATTGGAAATATTACGTGCGTAATATCGAGTGTATGTTTGAGTAATATAATTTCTGGTTGTTTGGCCTCATGTAATGCCGGTGTATTGCTCTAGAGAGCGAGAGGAAAAAGAGGTAGGCACACATCGAAGATCGTTTCTATTTTTCGCTCGCCAATTTCGATTTCATGGGTCAAATTGCTTACGTAAAATCGAATTTTAAAAGCATTTTACTATATTCAAACAAACCAATATGAATCAGTACCCAATAAAAGACTGGTTAAATAGCATTTCAAAAGGTTTTTCTAATCTGGTCAATATTTTTATCACTTTATTAAAATAATGTAAATTTTCCGTATGGCTTCGGGGCAATATATTTCTGATCGAAGTAACGTTGGTGTTGTTGCTTTTGCTTCGAATAATCCACTGGTGTCGAGAAAGTATTTCTATAAATAACTATATGGATTTTTATTGACAATAGCACAATTATGTTATTGTTTATCGTTATACGTTATTCCGTATTTTTAGCGATGGGAGTGTGTGTGTGCGGCGAAAAACACGAAGTCAGCCAAAGTGCAACCAAGTGTTTTGATATATTATGTGTTTTTTGTTTATGATTATACATATATATTTATATTCTTTTGCGATGGTCATCATTTCAAGTACTACGTCACATATTGCACACACAGTTGGAAGAAATAAACCAAGAATTTCTCACTCACGATTCGGTTGGAAGAAAAATCGCTTAGACCGACCGCCTTGAGAACGACTTATAAACTATCTTGATTGAAAAGAACAACCGAAGCGATGCGATAGAATGAACCAAACAAACGGTCGCATTTATTTAACTTGAAAGGAATTTGATGTTGAACAAAAACAAGCATACCAAGGCATATTCAGTGAGAGTGCATGAATTTTCTCGCACTCAATCAGCGAACAAACGGCATTCAACGAATTTGATTCAAACCGATTTTCAGCTACAATACATTGTTAATAAATGTATGCGGTCATAGTTCAATTTCAATATAATTTCTGGGTGCATATACACTTGGGTTACGCTTGACTGCCTCGCCACATATGAATTCCACATAAAGCGGCTAGAGCGATGAATCGATTGAATGAAAACGACATTTAATATATGTGAACACTTAATAAATTGATATCTAGTAGGTTTGTTTGGGATGATGTCGGTTGAAATTTGTTTTGGTGTGTTTGATTCGTTTCGAAATCGCTTCAAACTAAGTAAATTCATAAAGTTTGTGTGTTTGTGCATAAAGATTGACTACATCCCAATTAATAATGGCCATCAGTGTAAATAAATGTCTCGAAATTTACATACACAGCTCGACGAAATCGATTGCCGATGGCTAACTTTCTTATGTAAGTGAATGTTTGTATGGCACAAAAACTTTTCTACCCAGATAAATGAGCGTATTTGTTTGCTTCAATTCTATTCAATTCATTATTTAACTGAATTTATCACTACTTCTACTGACGAAGAAAAACCAAACAAAATATTCATCGATGGTCCCAATTTACCACCATATCATATTTAGCAACAAAGTAAATGAAATGGTAGTCGCCTACGTGAAAAGAACAAAGGATGGATGATGTATGGCCAATTAATTAAGACAAACAACATTCTCGTCAAAAAAATGTCTGATTTGTAGGCCAATCGAGAATTGAAACTGTACATATTGTCGACTGTTTAGCTTTCTATTTTAAGCTTCAGTTTTCGTCATAAATGAGTTTTTTTTCGCCCAGAAAATGAAACTTTTCATCATAATGGATTGTATATTTTCAAACCAGTTCCATTAGCCGAAATGGGGTTGCTTATTTTTAAGTTATTAAGCGAAAAAAAACTTCATTTAAAATGCGAGATTTATGTAAAAATATTGAACAGAAATAAATTGTATTGGCTCGGTTGAGACGAACGACGTGTTTACCAATTTTGAATCGTATTTTATCCACTTACATTTGTTCCATGTTTGTGCGCGCTGTCCAATCGCATCGTTGCACAGCGATTTAATGCAACCAACCGTCGATAGAGTGACTGCAGGGGGTCATTTTCCAGGAATGGATGATCTTTGGCCACATTGCTGAGATCAATCGGAAATTGTAAATCTGTGAAATAATTGATAGAAAATAAAGAAAATATAAATATATGTATGAGAATAAACAAAAAATAATAATCTATTCATTGAATGATCAACAAATGGGGTTTTTCACTCGAATTATATATAAACTCATCGAATTCTATCCAAAGTAAATAAATCTATAATCATACGCGCCGAATAATGTAAATATTTTCCCTACACTGAGTCATATTTGCAGCGTTTTCATGGTGGTCTCCTTCTTCAGAACTTCTGAATCAGAAGTACTACATTCTGAACAAGCATATTTTCTCATATGATTCTTATCGGTTACTTAAAAAATGTAAGTTATTGCAGAAAGGTCTGTTTTCGGTTCACATAGAGTCATACCCGATTTAGATGGTTGCTGTTGATAGTCAACTCGTTTGGTGTTACGTACATAATCATCAATCAATTTATTCATTTTGTGAACAATGACTGGAGACAGAGGACAATCCACCTACAACAAATGGCACCGCTTTTTCATACAAAATTCCCTTTTTTTCCTCCTTTTTTTGTTTTCCACTTCAGTTGGAAAAGCCAGCTGCAACAGAACTAACACTTTTGCACCGCACTCACAATATATATGACAGTTTTGATCAACTTTTTTACTGTTCAACTGCTCTCTTGTGCTCTAACGAATGACCGAGAATGAGACTGTTATTTAATTAAAGTTGGAACAACCAGTAACAGCAAAATTGAATTATATTCCGATAGAGAGAGAGAGAGATAGATAGAAAGAGACAAAAGCGGAGCGTTTTTCTCAATGCCTTATTGAATCTCGATAGCTTTTTGTGTTCAGCCATACGTTGCCTTAATAGCTATTAGCTTTTGTATTGAGCATTTTTATTCGCTCAAACAAATAAATTGTATTAAAGTCAAAATCAATTATAATTTTTTTTATCTTTTCTTCCTGAAAAGTGTATGCCTTGACGCATCGGACAGACAACAAATTTAAACACACTCGATTACTTGACTACAAACAGTAATTATGTAAAAAGTCATTTTCATTTATTAACCGTTACATAAAAAAAGTATATTGTGTTCAATGCAAGCGAATTTTTAATGAGACACACTAAAACACACACTCAGACGTACGGTTGCGCTTTGGGCTTTACTTTTGTTTTCACTCTTGAAACACATAAAAAACACGGTTTAAATTTTAATTTAAAATAGTTGAAAGGCGGTAGTTTTTGGTCTTTAATAAACCACAAATTAATAAACAAATTTCGTTTTTATACAGACGAACCGTGGCGTATACAGTGATGGAACACCGTACGATATGAATTCACGAACCGCACTGGCGAAAAGTTGATCAATGAATGACGAACGTCTGTGTGAACCTCAAAGACGACCCGTGCTGCTGCTTTTTAGTTTTTTTTTTAATATGAAATGTTTCATTTCACTTTTTCGGTGAGCTTAGCCGAACGCCAGTTTCGCAGAAAAGTGTGTGTGCGCGTCTTTTTATATTGCGAACGATATTTCATATGAATTTGGTTTGGGTGTATTTAGCCGAGTAAGCGATTGAGCGCACGATTATTCAATGCTATATATACAAAATAGCGAAATATATTCCGACGATTTTTATTATGTGTTTACGAATGGTTAGATTGTTTTGAAGAAAATGCCGTGAATCATATAATTGTGCGATACATGCTCTCGAATCGATTCGTTTATTGCTTAATCTTTATCACAGAGCGCAGGTATGAATATATATATACACATCTCTCAAACTGTGTAATAATCGCGATGTTTGTTAAATCAGCGCAAGAGATCGCGCGTGATATGTATTCACAGTTGAAGATTTAGTGCACAAGTGAATCCGGATACGTATATGGTCTTGGCGTGTTCATATCGACCGCGCGCTAAGTTAATGCAGATACGCGTTATTCTTTATTTTATTTACTCATTTGATTATTTTATCACTGTGCAAACATGCAAAGTCATTTTTAAATTGAATCGTTACACAAATATACTATAGCTACTTTTTTAGTACCAATTGCATTAAAAATTACGACCAGGACATTTTTGGGTGCGAAATGAATCTATCATTCTTAGTTTGCTTGTTTCTAGGGCAACGCATTATGATTGATGAGTGTAAGTATCACTGAACCAATAATACCATTTCGGGTCATCAAATGTACTCAGTACTCGCATCGTCATCGTGAAGGTGAATCCATTCTTGGTGTCTTTGATTCTTTTTTTCTACTCTCGTGTGCACTTATTCGAATCAAATTAAATTGTCGGTGAGATTGATATGGTCACAAGTGTTAGTGAACTCACTCAGACAAAACAAATACTTATTGTGCTAAAATCTTAATAAAACACACACACACACGGGCGCAAGCATCTATATCGATTTCATGCGCGAATTACAAACACCAATAGCCTGTGGATACTAGCAAATGATTGTGTCAAGAAAAGCAATGACGTTTTTATATTATTTGAAAATAATCAACTATGGTAACAATGCATTCTATTTAGACAGTGCACACACACTTCAGTCACACCAGATGAGTCACTCATTTGCTCAACAGCAAATTGACGAGATAAAATTGCTTATTTGATGTATGGTTTTATCTTTCGTCTTATTGTGTCTTTGATAAGTGATTATCAAGACCACTTATTCTATTGTACACGTTTCATGTGCAAATATTGAACTTTGCGGGCTATAAATAAAATTTTACGAAAAAATCGAAACAAAAGCATAAACGATTCTTTTTGGAGGGCATTGGATGAACACCATTTTTTGTATTTATGTGAAGAAAAAAATCACACCCACCACAAATTGTTATGAATTCATTATTTTCACGTGCAATTTTCGCACATCAATTATCGGTTCATTCAACATCACTGTATATGGCAATGAGTTTTTATTCTTGGCATTTTACCACCTACGACTTTGTGAAACTTATTTCAAAAAAAAAAAAAATAATCACGGTGCCTTTAAATTTGACACAGTGCCGTTTCTTTTCTTCACATAATGCGTGACACTTAATTTCTTCCGCCGTAATAAAAGAAAGTCACTTTTTAATACAAAAAACTTTGCAATACAAAGTTTGTAGACGTTTGCTTGTATTGGAATTAGCACCATAATTTGATGACTAATAAATTAGCGAACAAAAAAGTTTGTGTCGAAACGGTCGAAGCTCAACATTACCAAAAAAAAAAAATTAGTTGCACAATTTCACGGGCACAGCTCATCGCAATATTTTGTTTTACATGTGCTTTTATGCATGAGTTCACTGTATTCACAATGACAAATTTCCAGTTCGAAAGATCGATGAGGTGATGGGAATTTCAAGCGAATCTCAATATGGAGATTTACAGTTAAAAATAGTCAACATGTGTCGTTACATGTTTATTTGAATGCGTGAAAAAATCAATGAATTTTGATTCTAAATCATACGTATTTGCAACGTCTGTCAATCTTTTGACTATATTTGGTTTTTGAGAAACTTTTTTTACCTAAAAAACGACCGAACGGAGTCTACTGTACGGTAGTAGGATCTGAGTTCGGTCACTCTTTCGTTTAGTTCAATCCCCCGATTGCTGTAAATAATAATAAGTATAGATATAAAGATTCACTTACCTTCATACATTTGCGCATATTGTGGGAAACCAGCTGCTCTGAGCCATTTGCATGCTTCAATTGCCTCAATTTCTGCAAAAAAAAAAACGAATTTATTAAAATCATATAAAATTTTGAATGAAGATGAATCAAAGAATCATAATCATATTTCTACAGATTATACACATCTTTTGTTGGCACCGTTGAAGTTCGAAACAATGATAATTCCATGAAAAGGGAATCGCCATAGCAAGTCTTTTTCAAATGAGCGCGTTGAATGCCAATCAAACGTTACTCTCAGCCGTATTACACCCGTTGTAAAGTGGCATCGGAGAGATTTCACGAGTATTTGGGTTTGAGACCCATACTGTAACGTGCATTTTCGATGTCGATCTTGTGCGTTATATTTTCTTTGTAGTTTAACGACCGCTTTGCTTATGCTCTATTAGTCGGCGAGCGAATGACGTCAATACACACACACACGCCTGGCATTAGAGTGATAGCTAGAATATGTTTGCAATCGCTATTGATGCCAGAGATTTCGATCAAAAGTACTTTTCAATTCTCTGCGAGTAAATTTACATTTATGATATACATACACATTTTACAATGGGTTCACCATTGAATAGAATTAGAGCTCATCTGTCTTTCGCATCTTAAATGTGCGCACTACGTCGAATTGTACTTTTTTTTCAATTTGCTTTCATAATGGACTTTATGCTATCGCCGCCAACGTAACGCTTGACATTTGAACTCTTGACAATATTATCGGTTGTCGGAATGCTTTTGAAATCATCATGAACTTTTCGAATTTGACGAGTATATTATCTGACGAAAATTGGCGATTGATTGGATTTAGCTTGACATCGTATACCGTGAAGCTATAATGTCAAGTCCGTGGATTTATGTCACAGTGGTGTATGGTGCCGTGTGGGATGAATCATCGTCATTTTGTAACATTGTGTGTTTGATGGCCCTGTACTTTACCAGGGTACGTGTGCAAAATCGACATTTAGCTTTCGAAAAGAGAGAAAAAAGTGCGATTTCAAAATGTTTTCAACTCAAACAAAAGCGCACGTTTCCGTCGTTTTGTCTCCGCTGAAAACAATTCGAAGTGAAAATGCTCACGGAAATGGAATTTCAACCAAAACCAATGCAACAACATGCGCACAAAATTTTATGGGCTTAAATCCAAATGTCGTAGTACTTCATAAAATGCGGTCGCGTAACCAAAAAGAAGAAACTCCTGAAAATTATAACAATCAAAATGAAATTGTCCACACTGCCACTTAATTGTCAAATGAATTGAATAAAATCGCACGTTTTACAGCTCGTGAACATCAGTTCCAACGAAAAATGAGCGTTTTTTTGCCATAATCATGAATCAAATGCAATTTTGTATATTAAAAAAAAACGGCGGTTAATTCGTGCAAGAATGTAATAAGTTTGAACAATGGCCGGGCAGTAACTATGATATTTTTTGTCATTTTTATGATTCATTAAATTATGATGGACTGAATGGACTGGGAGTTATGAATAAATTTCAGAGAGGAGTGAAAGAGAGCGCGCGAGAGTAACGATTTATGTGCTTAAAATTACTTTTAAGTCGACCTATTGTGTGCACATTCGGCACGCATTTGGAAAGTGGTGAAATTTTTCGGCGATTCGGTAATGACTGGAGAGCCGTGATTTTACGGGCAATTAGCGTGTCAAAAACATTCTCTCTTCATCTCATTGTCATGCTGTGCTTGTGATTGGTTTCATTCCGCCCATGCACACCAATTGTTTTTTCATCGTCTTAATATTGTTTTGCATATGTGTTATGTTTTGCAAGCACTTCCTTCATCTGTTCAATTTTCTTTAGTCACGCATTGACTTTTGATATGCATATCAAAAAAGGAACAGAATCTTGTCGTAATCTTTCTTTTCGATTTCACTCAAATAACGTTGTTCACGCCATCGGTTTTTTCTCTCTCGCTGCAACCATTTGATAAAGACTTCGGATGGTAATGGCTTTATTTTGTCCATGGACTGAGTTCAGTAAAGTTAAAATGATGACTTTTTTTTCACTTTTAACTTGGATTAAATGGTGCTACCCTCTCTGAAACTCAATTATCCGGCTTGTACTCTGTGTTTTACTTCGCATCGATATGAACTTTAAATGGACGCCGTGTCGTGCACCTTTAACACCCATTATGTAATTTGTAACAATGTTATTACAACAGTCAATCTCTCTTTCTTGCTCTCTTTCATAAGTGAAAAGCAACGATTCGATTAACAATGGTTGAATGTAAAACAAAACAACAACAACAAAAAAACACCGAAAGAGTGATAACAATAAATTTTGCGGTGCTCGAAGAACTTATTTTGATACGGTCGTTATGTGTTACATGTTATGGGGCTAACACGTGCATTTGTTGTGGTAACAATGTTTGTTTTGTCTGTGAAAAGTGATTATTTGCGTCAAGCGGCGCTTTAACGCTTTTTTTTTTGTGTGTTATAAGTGCAAATTATTGTGTTCAATTTTTAGCGAATATCTTAACGAAATCTGTTGTTACAACTTTGCGTACAATTCAAAATAACATGCGTACCATTCGTTCGTATCATGTCCCGGGCGCGTGTCATGCTTATAATAATATGCATTGTCAACTTATACAGCGATATGTTTGTTAAGTCAATTTTAAACTTATTCAGAGTTAACTTTGAATTTTAGAATGTTCATTCTTTGCACAAGCATTCTTCGTTTCCATTGTAAGTCGTTTGGGAAAATTCTGAAATCGGTTCCGCTTTAATGCAATTAATTTTGCCTCGATCCAAAGTGCAACATCGACCAACACTCAATTTAATTTTCAATCCATTTCGATTCATTGTGAAATGAAATCAGAATTTTGTAATAGTCCTTCGACAACTTTCCGGACATTTGAAAACAAAACTTGGAAAGAAAAACCGTTGCTAACGAGCTTAATTTGCTTGCGGCCGGCGCACACTAAAATTGCCAATAACAAAATTACGTAACATTACGCTTTTTTTGTTATAAGAAAATTGGCCAAAGTCAAATTATGCATCTCGTATATTGATGCTCCATCAATAGCAATTTTAAATAATGGAAAATAGCATTCACTCAAGCAAAATCAACTTATAGTCACATTGAATATCGTGCGCATTCATAAGCGCTAGAGAGAGAGAGAGAGAGAGAGAGAGAGAGAGAAGTAGAGAAATAGACGTAGAAAAGAAGATGTGCAAAGAGAGGTGAGCATGTATTTGAAATAATGCATATACACTTTGAACAGAATTTCACGCCAAATGTTTTTGGTTGTTGGCAATTCGTGACACAACACACATTTTTCGATTCAAACCAACGGGTCTTTAATGAGCATCTTTGCATTTGTCGGCTCGATTTTAAATTGTGATGCAAGTCGAAACTATATGGTTTTTCGATTCGAACAAAAAAAAATCTTCAAATTCCATCGTGAAGTAAATAATGTGAGCGAGGGACATGGTGAAATGTGGTGATGTTGAATCTTCATCAAATCTGCATTAAAGCGACTTCATCGCGTTGCGAAAAACTCTCATAGCCATTTCAATAGCAATAAACTGTAAGATTAAGTTTTGTTGACTTTATTGTCGCAGACAATCAATGTGAGAAGAGTATATATTTAGAGATAATGTTGTTACTTTTTGATATTGAATAGTTTTATGTGCTGTTACGGAATTCCCAATAATATTTCAAATAAAACAACTTTTTAGCTTGACTAAGACCTTTTACATCGCATGAAATCCAAAGCACTTAATACTTGTATGTTCAAAGTTTTGAAAATTATATCAATTTCCTTGCGAATCATTTAGTTTGCATTCTTAATCCGCAAGAATTTTAATGTGATCCATGTGAAATGTTCAAGATAATTTCATTAATTTTATATTCGCAATGAATAAACCAAATTGACCAATCTTTTTAATTAAAAGCAAAACATCAGTTTCAAGATTTAATCGATTGATGGCTTTGATGAGTGGCAAGCACATTATTTTTAAAATACCAGAATAAACATTGTTTCTAAATCGAACGAACAAAAAAAAAAATGTATTTTTGATCGAATTTCAAAATGCTTTTTCAGACGCAATAAAATATTTTAAACACATTTTATGTACAAAAACTCGTTCGCATAATATACGCACTTCATTATATGTTCGTGCATGTTGAAATTGAATATATGGTTTTGCTAAAGCATGGCACTTCCGAGGTAAAGTTTCGAACAAGCGTACCGCTTTTATCGGCACCATACACCTGTAGGTATATCAGCCATAACACACTGTTTGAAATTGTATTAATTATGGGTTGAACACACGTATGTTGAGGATTTTGTAAACAACTTTTCCACATGAGATGTGATTAACGGCGCTTTTTTCTAAATATAAACACACATTAAAGGATTCAGGCCGGTTCGCTAATGATTCTGTGAGCAGCATCTTGCGTGTGTTTTTATTAGCAAGATGAGAACCACTGACAAAAAAATCGATGATAACTTTTTTATTCTCTCTCTAAAAATAAACAATCTGGAATTCTTTTACAGCGTCGAATAATGAACACTTTAAAACCCATTCACCATTTTGTACAAATCAACGTAAATCGATTTCGAATGCGATGTTGTATATTTTTCCATCTTCAACAGTGTTGGCAACGATATAACATTGTTCTGATTTATTTTGGAGTGCTGGAACGCTAATTGAAAAATTTCAATTTTAAAATTGAAACTGCAATATGATGCAGATGAAGAAAAAAAATTGAAATCAACTTTTTAGTTAACAAAATGCCCACATACGATTGCAATTAGGAAGTTGTGAATGACATTTTTCCCACCAGAAAACTCATATCAAATTAGTTAAGGTGAGTAACGGGTAAATGTGATGATACAATTGATAGAGAGTGTGGGAGAAACATAGAGGGAGAAAGAGAGAAACAGAGAAACAATGTATAGCTTGAATTCCCGCTGGAATATGGCTACAAGCAACATACAACGATAAACTTTGCTATGCTTTTATTGCGCACGGTGTCAATATAGATTGGTTCTTGTTTTATTTGTGCACAAATTTATTTGCCCTTTACAAAGCTTCGTCAACTGGAAAATCAGACGATCTAGTCATTCTCAGTGAATGAGTTATGTGTGTGTGTGAAGGGAGAACATAGAGAAAAAAAATGCCAGCAATTTTCACATAAACTTCGAAAACATGGAACCCCCTTATCATTTCGTGACATATAGTCTATAATATATACAATGCCGTGTATTCGAGTTGAGTGTGTTTTAATTTTGTAAGGCATCGTTTTTTTTATCGACAAAATTACCGCACACCGAAAGATGATGCGACAGAGAAATAAAGCTGGTTGCATGAGATATGACGAAAAATGAATGAATTTATGTTTCTAGTTGAATGCTTGTAAGCATCATTGAATATGCGATGCTCTAGATCCAGTGTGATGGTGTGAGTGTTATCGAATAAAGTAGTTCAAGTTTGTGATGTTCCATGCTGTCAATGGGTAACTATTTCTTCAAACCAATTACACCGCAACATTCTCTTTAAACTCATAAATTCACCCGAAATAAAATGTTGGTTTTTTTATTAATTGGATGCGCGCACGGCAATCAATAATAACTCAACTCAGAAATGACGTCTCGAAATAATATTAATGAAATGCACAAATAGACGAGAAAGCATTCTCTGTCATGATGAAATTACAAACCTTGCAATCAGCTTAATTCTACCTCAAGAGGATAACAAATTCCGATCATGGCAAAGCATAGATAAATTCTGAGAAAATTGATATCGCAACCACTTTTATACAGAACGAGAGGTGCATTTTGGCTTCACATTGATTCAAATTTGATTTTACAGTGAATAAAAGAAAAGCAACAGGAAGATGGCACGATATAAGTTTGCGTTGGGGAGCTAAAAATAGGAATGGTGTATAGCAGAGCGGAAAAACTCAAAACAATGACAAAACAACCGCATTTACCATCTGAGCCAAAACACAAAACCTGTCGTCCGTGCTCCCTATCTCACCCGATTGCCACACATTTAATATTCATAATTGTGTTTATCTCAATGTTACCAAGTAGTTGGAGATTGTGTACAATAGAAAATGGAAAACGGACACTTGCCAACTTGATAATGCGATGGTTTCAAAATCTTTGCAATTTCAAATGAAGCTGACATTCAATAGAATTTCCCATTAGATTGGTTGTTGTGGTTTTCTGTGATTGAAAAGGCGTCCCAATTCAATAGATTGCATTTTTGCGCCACATGTATCCATTTGCTCAAATGCTTGCGGTTTTAATTAGAAGTGTGCGAATCGAAACATGTCACCGAATAAGTTTTCTCGAGAAGAAAAATACGAGCGAACAAAGTAAAAAGAGTAGAGGGGCTGCTTATAATTGAAAATGAAATTCTGTAGAAAATGGCATTTTAATTTCCTTTGAAGAAACAAAAGTGTTTTATTCAAATGACAGAAACGATCACGATCAACACATAATTTTTCATTCATGGAATCAGAACAAAGCGAATTAAAAATGCTCTGAAATACAAGCAATAATTTTGATTTTTATTGTGTTTTGTCTTGAGCGTTCAGTGTATGTCTTTCAGTTTGCCGTTTAATTTAAATAATTTCTCAATAAATTTGGCCATACACAATGAACCATTTGGCATGGATATTCCTTTTTATTCGTCTATTTTTTTCAGCGCAATGAACAGATGCCTCCACTATGGCTGTCCATAAATCGTATTCATTTTGACAGTTAAAAGATGACGAATCACTTTTGTGGCAACTCATTCGCAAATGTAAATCAAATGTGCAATGAGACGCACAAAATGATAAATGAGGTGATTGTCTTGGGTGCTGTCCCAACATTTGTTTCTCTATATTTCCTGTTTTGACCACCCAAAAAGCAACAACGATAACATCAACCGAATCACTGACAGAACTGCATGACGGAAGGCATTCTTCTCAACAAAGAAAAACAAGGAGAGAAAAAACACACGGTGATTGAATTGAAAATGCAATCGACTGCTGTCCGAGAACAATTTTGTTTGTTTGTTCCACAAAATATGTGGTGATGTATGACCCACAAACGACAAAATACACTTCGTTTTGTTGAAGCGTGTAATGTGTGTGCTTCCTTTGAATAAGAAATGATAAAAATATATAATTTCGTCAGAAATGAAAATGCATGCACTCAGTCGAAACGATGACAACGAAGCGTGTTGCGTTTTTCGCACTAAAATCTCGGCTTTTTTTTTCGTGTGTGCCAACTGAAATGTTCATTATGGAATGATATACATTGGATAAAACGAAGGATGTAGAGACGAAGTGTAAAGAAAGAATAAATCTCCATTGAATTTTCTGCTTGGCCTATCATTGAATTTCATCGGAAACTAGATATAAGAAATGGCGGAAATGGCATTGTGAGAGGTCAATGAAAGCGTAATTTATTAATAAAAAAAATAGAACCACAATTCCATGTATGTTGAAATGTTCGAAGAACATTGATAATAAAAATTTCTCTCAATTTTACAGGCGTTACAAGCTCTTGTCATATTATAATACATATCGACCGACGCGATATTTTTTATGTCTTGTTCATGATGACATTGCAAAAGTGTGCTATGAAACGTTGAGCATTTACTTGATTTTGCGCCTGGTTGTGATTAAAGTGTTAAAGTGATTTGGAGCGACCAGAAAACAATAAAAGAAAAAGAAAAAAAAAGTGAGGCAGCAAGGATGAAGTCGCCAACATACTGACCCAATTCAACTGTGCATATCATGATCGCAAATAAAAAGGCACTCGGTATATCGTACTGGTATTCGCCCAGTTTCATTTCTATAATACTAAATGGAATGTGTGGCCTTTTTACGAGTTCAGAGAAGAAAAAAACACGAGATATGTGCAAGGGGAAGAGAAAATAGAGATAGAAATTGTTTGTATCCATGTTCGTAGGCTTTAACATAATCGCTATTGATTTTCTAGATGAATGCATTCGAATTCAATCGTTGATGTTGAGTGGCACTTGACACCCGAAGCCATTCTTCAAAATATCCATTTACGTGTTCAATCGGACAACTAAAATCGATTGTACTCGATGGTTTGTGTTTTGATTTCATAAATTCTTCTACAATGCGAAATAAATGTTGACATGATGGTTTTTTTTTGTTTTGTCTCACATGCGATTACCACTATATTTCTATTACATACCTGCAATTTTTCTTTCACGCATTTTGCGCCAAAGAGCTTCCGCTTTTCGCATCGGCCAATTTTCGATTTTCGTTGAGAAGCTGCGAAAGAAGCGATACTCCTTCAACGTAACCGACATGCGACGTGCCATTTTTGTTTCGTTTAATTTAACAACAATAACCAAAACAACAAAACTTCTTCAATTGTTTTCAATTTTACGCTTTTGATTCGATTTTCAAACTGGTTTTCTGCAAGATTTAAAAATGTTCATGTTTCCGATCCGAGCGGCGAAAAGAAAAGTGTTTATTATAACTTTGTAAACGCTCTCTTTGCTGTAATTTCTAACGTTAAAATTTCGTTCAATTCGATGATCGTGCGCGATATGAAAAACACGCAAATCGAAAACTTTTTCGTCGAGACCAAATCGAAAACAACGCTCATATTTTGAAAACATTTAAACGTTATATTTATGATGACGTTAGTGAGAGAAAGACCTGTTTCTCGTTATTGAGAGGATTTTCATTTTTTTTAATACATTTTCTCGACAAATTAAATTCCTGCCATTTTTTTGCTCTCTCTCTATTTTTCTTCGGTTATTATTTTGATTGTATTTAGACCGAAGCCATTTTTTTTGTTGATAACGTAGTACGCATTCGCAATCGACTATAAGTGAAATTATATGAAAATCGAACATTTTTGGAATGTGACTCGCGCACACTGTTTATTATGAAGTAATTTAAATCGAATGCTCATTGCTGTTGAAACATTCACAACATTAAAATTACATTTTCTCAGGGAATTGCCGCATTTATTTTTATTCTGTGTTGCAGCGAGAAAAGAAACGTTTTTATAGGATTTGATGAAAACTGACGATTAATACTCATATGATGCGGGAAATTCAAAATTCGTATTGTTTTATTCTTCGGAAATTTTGTAAGCAAATAGCAAGATAAATGAATCAACGAGATCATAATTGCAAATGCGAGAGAGTGAATGTTTGCTGCTTTTCTCTCATCTCTATCATCAAAAGTGATTTGTTTGCGTATCAAATATGAATTCCATCATATGGTTTATTTTTGTTTATAATATCATTAGATGAGAGTGGCGCGAGTGGCGAGTGTGATGTTGTCGCACTATGATCAACGTTGACCGATCAAACGGAAAGACGGTGTGGCGCGTCTCATAACAAGATAAACACACACATACACGCGGTGAAAAGGAATTTCCCATAACAATCGACATCATAAAATGTAAGCTCATTAGTATCGCGGGTCATTTTCGAAAGGTCTCGTTGTGTTTGATTGAAAACTGTTGCTTGTTTATCACATGAATCAAATGAACGGGAAAGAACAGCAAAGCCACCAATTTACAAAATAACAAACAACAAAAAAAAACACGACAAAAACGTTACCAGTGTTTTTTGCATGATTCAACGTCTTGTGATTTTCGCAAAAGATCATAAAATGATCGTTTAATTAGTTATTAAGTAACAAAACTCATAACACTTTTTATAACTTTTCTTTCTTTTTTTTCACGAACCCAAAAAAAAACAGACAAACAAAATTTCTCTCGATTTTAAAACGCAAAAATCGCAAAAATAAAATTACGAAATTGACTTAATAAAACCCAAAATGAAAATTTAATAATGGAATCTCCGTTCAAATGGACTATTCCATGCAAACTATACTGAAGGGATGCCTGTGCTATGCCACACAAACACAACTCAACTACTATAATTCTTTTTTTGTATTTTTCAAAATCAAACTATATTCTCGGGCGATGCGTTGTGTGCCACAACAAACCGTTTCATTCGACACCCTGAACGTTACTGAAATTTAAATATTAAATAATTTTTTGTTGTGTGTGATAAAAGCACAATTAAAACACACAATGAATGTTGCCCGATAGGTACGTTGGAACACTCTCATCGTTCGGTAGATAGAGAGTCAATCTTTTGCTTTTCCACAGTAATGCACGGACCGTATGTATTGTGCACGCTGATGATGTCTGTGTATGTCGATTTGGTGGATAGAAAATATTAGCAAACGCTTTGGATGTGTATGTGTTTGGAGTCGTGCAGTAGACGAATATATGTAGAGTATGTATAGTTTGATGAGATAGACAACAAAAATAACGACAATTGAATGAAAAGCATCAAAGTAAACGAGAAAAATGAAACTGATGATAATGCTTGCTGAAACAACGTAGACACGAACACTCTCATTCGGGAGAAAAGCGCTCGCGCAGCAAGCATCCATCATACATATTGCAGTATTATATTTTCACAGAGCAAACGGAATGATTTTGGTTTTGCCTGTCGACGTGTTGTATCCGCATCGCACCACGATAGAGATAGAGGGAGAAAGAGGAACGCAACGAGTCTTTTATTTAATATACATCACATCATCAAAACTGAAAGCAAAATTGCATGAACGAAAGTGACTCGACCACGAAGAGCTTCTAATGCTTTCCTACCCACCACCAGTTTTCCGTTACAGTTTTTTTGTCACATCACAAGGGGGAGAATATTTAAGAAATTGCGAGCATCTCATGTTCGATAATGTTATGCGATGGGTCAAAGCCAATGTAGTTTTTTTGCTGTGGGATTGGAATCGAGACTGAAAACATCAAAATCACTCAAAACACTGGAATTTGTGTACGCTACACGAAAGCACAAACACACATCTTCATTGTTTCGTTATAGCATGGACGTACCTATCGAATAAATCAACACATGACCATAATAAGGTATTCACTTGTGGATCCAATGAAGAAAAAATCACATATAGACAACTATTTACGTCACAGTGTTCACTTTAACATCACTTATTGCTCTATTTCATTCGACCTGTTGAGAAAAGATGTGTGTGTGTATGTGCGGATTCGATGTCAAACTGTTGCATCCTGATATAATGGGTCACAAAGGTATTTTTTATAAGGTTTCCATTGAAAATGCAATGTACACTGGTCTTTGATAGTCATAACAAAATTATTTCGATGATCGAAACTTTTGATGTCACTTATTTGATTCAATGCATATATTTCTTATGTGATAGCTGCACCAATAAAGCTTATATAACTATTAGTTATTCGTAATTCTGGTTAGATGGGTATTACACCATGGTAGTTCGTCATTTTAGTTACTTTGCCTTGAACTTGCTTATTTGAATGGATAAACTCATTGTAAGCGGTATTATTTCCAATGAAACGAAATGGTCATCGTTTTGAAATCGCCTTAACGGAAATATATACCGATTAGTCATGTGGATATTTCTATTTTAAATTCAAATCCACTCTCATGTTTGTATCGTTTTATTCCGAATAAATGCGACTTTAATGAAATTGACATTCAAATTTATATATATATGGACAATTTTTGTTTGAATAGGAATTATTAATGTCAATCGCATCCATATCGTATTTCCATTCAAATCTAAAACGGTGAGTTTGTTTTCAAATGAAATAGAGTAAAGTCAATGGTAACAGTGCAATCAATGCATTTATTATCAAAAAATAAATGTCCGAATTCTGAAAATAGCATGTGATGCGTTGCATGTTGGTCCCACGCGTGTGCGGTATATTAACCGAGGGAGTTGTGCATTTTATTCCTAATTTATAACAATAAACTAAAGTGTATTTAAAAATAGCCGTGACTATTTCTTGCAAGGGTTGAGCACATGTTTCGGTTGAATCATTCATGTGATGCTTTCGCAAATGGGATCCGCATATTGTACGGTCTCATTGCAGATATAGCACGATTAGATTTGTACATATTAAGGGCAATTATATTTATGCTTATGACGTTCAAAGCAAAAGACCAATAGCAATGGATACGGTTATTCAATTACAAATCTAGAACGGTACAATAATAAAATTGAATACGTTAACCGATATTGCGCGTTTTCATGTCGTTTTATGACAATGTCAACGTTTTGTTTTCGATATTTATTTTAAAATGTGTGGAATGTGTGTGTATGTTTACGATTTGAATGTATAATTGCCCACCTGTTCTCGTTCACATAAATAAAATTCCAATTTGTAAAAAAATCCCTTCGGTTGCATATTTCTAATAATAAAAACATGTTATTTTTGTTGATTAGGTGGACAAATTTCTCAGAAAATTAGCACCTCGTCATCATCGTGACGGTGCTAGCCAAAAATGATGATTTGAATAATTGGGTCAAATGTTTCCACACACTTCCTCGGAATACGCACATTCTTTCGGAATTTTGTATTGCAAAAGACCAAACCTGCGTCACTCCTATTCGGAAAACACATCGAAAAAAACTTCAAACGATACCAAAAAATATCAACAATGAATGAGCAATTTTTTTCGAAAAAAAAAAAATCGAAAAAAAATTGTGCCCACAAAATCAGTGGAGTAGAGTCTCGCGATGCCAGATGTGTTGTTTATATATTGTGAGTGCGGTGCGAAATGAAAAATACGCTACACTAAAAATCAAACATATGCGAATAATGAACTTACCAGCCAAATATCGGTCGCTTTGAGAGCGAGAATAGCGAAGATTCTAAAAATAAACAACAAGAAAAATAAACCGTATTTTTAATAACTGCCATTTTTTATGATTATCATTTAATATGTTTTGGATTGGGTGTGTATGTGAGTATCTTGATTTGCATTTTATGCAATGCTTTCAATTTCATGTGATTGTCAGCTATTTCGGGTATTTATTTCATTTGATTCTATTTAAACGTTAAGATTGGCCTACATTTCCTTGACAGACGATACTGAATCAAAGGAATTGTTAAACCACTTCATTAAAGCGATTTCTCTCTCTCTCGGTCATATTAAAATCCGGCACGATTTAACCCAATCTTCGGTAAAAAATGGATCATAACATAAAAATTAATTCATGTTAAGATGAAAGCAATGCAAATCGAGAGAGAAACAAAAACAGACAAATAATGGGTCGTTGAAATACTTACAATCGGATGACCGACGACAAAGTCATCGCGTTTGCGTTCTTTTTTTAGTAGAATTGGTGCTGAATTGGATTTGGTTGTGAGCTCTTGCATCGTTGTGAGATGCCCGTGACCGCTGTGCAACGAGGCGCTGCTCGGCGATGGCAATTCCATCACATTATGGAATGGTTCGTTATGCAAATGAAGTACGAATGGACGTCGCGGCGGGAGTTGTGATCGGCTCGAATTGCTAATTTTGGCACTACCAGCGCTGCTACTGCTGCTGCCGCTACATTCCGATTTAACGGCATGCAATGATTTATCCGAATAATGAATTGGGTAGGATGTGGCATGTAAACGAGTTGTCGCCGATTCCTGTGGCAAACTGCACGCTGACGATGTTCGATTGGTGTGATTTCTCAAAATAGCCACATCCGAATCATAGTCACGTTCGGCGCTGCTACTTTTTGTACATGATGATGCTGTATCGATACTTTTATCGAGCTTTCGATCGTCAGAGAGATAATCGTCTTCAGTAATGTCATACTCATCGGTTGTTCCTTCGCACAAACTTAAAATATCCAAATTATCCATTTCATCGCCACAATCACGGATTTTTTGTAACGGTGACACCGGAGGCAGCGGCAGCGCCACAATCACGTCATCATAATTGGTTTGTGTCATAACGCTCTCTTGTCGCACCCAATTTTTTCGTGCACGTTGTTGCTGATGATGATGTTGTTGGTGGTGGTGGTGGTTGTGTTGCTGGGCCGATTTCAATTGACGCCAATTCTCCTAATCAAGAGAAGAACATTTCAGCATCAAGATATTTTGTTCATTGAACCCGTTCCATCTCATTGATGAAACAAAAATAAGGAGAGAAAAATATACGAACCTGTTCTTTGGGCGGTGTTGCCGTGCCAATACCACTCTCCGCATTGTCATTGTCTAATCCAGATGAATCTAAGAGAAATTCCAATTAAATTTTAATCCAAATCTTAAGAACGGGTTTTATATGGGAAGAAGCGTACAACAGCTATATAATTGAAAATGGTGACATTATAGCAGAATTTACTATGACTTTTTCCCATTTGGCTGCATGGAAATGGGATAAAAAGCCATTGAGACGAGGGATTTTTTATTACATTGTAAATCGTAAGCCCATAAATGCAACCATAAATAGAATGTATTCAACCATTTGACATTTTCATTGATTTCATTGCAATCGAATTGTTCGAAGCATATTTCTAGCAATTTAATTTCTTTCTTCAAATAAAATCCGATGAAAGTATTATTTTTTATTTAAAGTGGATTCGAAGTTGTTGGATTTGTTTTTGTTGTGAATTGAATATAAAAGTTAAGAGTATAAATGGAGAATACATTGAATGTAAACAACAGCAAAAACATCTGTTCTCATTGCAGTTGCATCTGATTACTGTTGTCATCGGCACTGAGTGCTCGTGCTCATCGTTCCGAGCACAAGGGGATGATATAACACAGTTGCTGCTGGTGTAGGTGGTGGTGTTGGTGGTGGTGGTTGTATTTGGCTTCTGCGCATTGCAGACTTTCAATCTTTATAAATCAGAGTTGTCACGTAATTTTCTGAGGCCGCGTAGCGCAATGGCAGCGCGATGGACTTCGATGCTTATATGGGGTTGAAGGAATCCATAGGTTGCTTGTTCGAGTCAAGTCGCGGTCGTTGGGTGATTTTTTTTTTGTTAATAATTTTTTTTTCACAATTTTTTTATCACATTTTTTATTTGTCTTTTCATATTTTTGCCATTTCATTGTGGGAAAAAATTTCTTTGATTAGAACCAGTGCCGGAATCACATATTCATTCAGGATAATATAAAATGCAAATTAGCACCTTTCATGCTTTTCCTGGTTGCAAGAGTTTCCGTTTTTATTTTTGTTGCATTCGATTTTGTTGTTATTTTTGTGTACACACTCTATAAATAGGTGCTCATATGGCAAACGAAATCATAAGTTATTTATTCGCGTGTTGCATAAATTCGGGCGTTTTATTTACATTCATATGTGCTACTGTGCAATGAGCTACTGTATTTATTCGAATAAAATGTTACAAGGTTCTTGCTCATGAAGGAAATGTTTTTTTTTTTCATGTCAAAAGGCTTTTAGTCTTATAATATTTAAACAATTTTTTATTAAACGGAACAAATCAAAGAAAAATTCTGTCAATGTACTAAAAAACCATTTACCTGATTTTCCGGAGCTAATAACTCCGCCAGTTTCTTCGCATGCCGACGACGATGACGATGACTTTGTGTCTTCATCCAGTCCGGTTTCTCCACTTCTTAAAATTGATTCGTCCGATGTCCAAAGGCTATTTGATGAACCTTTTTTATTTGTTCGACCACCGGTGCTCAATTCATTTACGGGGCTGGTTTGTGTGGATATTGTCTTGCACGTTCCGTTTGTGGGAATGTCTTCGAAATCTTCTTCAATTTTCAATACCGGAAAATTCGTAGTCTCTTTCGACGCTGTCAATCCAAAATGCGGTTGTTTGGAATATTTTTCCAGTATATCGACAGCGTATTTACGATTTCCTTTCGCTGAAGAGGTCGATAACGGCAGATCCTTCGGCCTCTCCACTTTGAATGACTGCAGCGGTATATATGTCTGTGAAAAAAGCGAAAATATAAATAGGTATTTTCTATATGAATGAGCAAAGATTAAATCTCATCATATTTTCGTAAGTCTCAGCAACACTGTGCCGGACCATATCAAATCGGAAATTATTTCAAATCAAAATTAAAATGATATGATTGGTTTCAATCAATATGTTTAAATGCGGAAATATTGATGAATCTAAAAATAAGTTTGCCGGCTTTTACACATTGAGTTCAACGACTTTTCTTAAAATGTGGCCAGAAATACAATCTGTTGCCAACTAAATACTGAGAACAAATCATTGAGCAAATAATTACAGATTTGGCAAATATCATGGCAACAAGAAAAATTCGTTTTGTTCGTTCGTTTGAATCAAATTGTGTTGTATTCTTGGAACTTTCCATTTAATTTTTGCCGCAAGGTCGGATAGAATTTCACTATTGCTCATGACAACGGTCGATTTGGGGATGAGAATTCATTTCGAACTTCGGAATGAGTTTGACACTTCATATATCGACTTGGCAACAGTTTTTGCACCATATATTTTTGCTCATCGCATTTTTCTTAAAATCCAAAATGAATGAAACAGAAAAAAGCAAAACACGCTTGAATCAGGAGGAAGCAAATATTTTTTTATCCAATTTATTTAATTTTGTTGATTGAATTTTATTTACAAACAAAACTGTCTCTCTCACGCTTTCTCTCTCTGTCACTCTTTCCTTCGTTTATGCACAGACATCCAGGAAACATAATCGAATAGCAAATACACGGTGCTGTATTTGGTGTGCTGTGCATAAATTAAATATGTTTGTGTGACGAGAGATATTCCATTCATTTAGCGCGCGCTTCATTTTTTTTTCTCCATTCGACAATTTCATGTGCCGTATCATGTGTGTGAAATAATATGCGAGAATGCGAAGAAGATTGCAAGAGCGTTGCAAAAAAAAGATTGTTGTTATGTTGGCACATCTTGTGTGTATTTCATTGCGCTTATCGAAGTAAACACATAGGAAAACTATATGGATGGAATTAAGTTCATATTAACTTACAAGCGCAGGTTTTACATTAATGTCTCTAGACAGGTCTCAGTAAATCATTTATTTATTTCAAATTAAACCGACTTTTTTTATTTATTCATTTTATTCTGCAATGAACAACAATATCCTGCCACACTGTACTGGGTTGCTGTCCATTATATTACGCACGCAGGTCTTTCTTATATATATGTTAACGCGTTCTGAATACACAATTGCAACTCGAGTCAGTTTTTTTTACTTGTTCTCGGTTTCATTGCACCATTTTAGCATTGCACATAAAAATGGATCTCTTTGTCAACCGGATGCACAAAAGTCGAAAAAAAAGAATGCATCGAACGAAAAAAAAGAAGAACATCGAAGAAATATGAAATAATTATTTATAAGTCAGCAGATGATGATGAAGATGAAGAAAATAAGAATGGAAAAAATATGGGTACTGTACACTTGTACAGTTGGTTTGAGCAAATAAAGTCTAATGTACTGATTTGGCGAAACGTATTCATGATCAATTGGTCGGACGGAATCCTTCATCGACAAAATTGGTAAAACGAAAACAAACGGCAGAGATAGAGAGAGAGAGAGAGAGAGAATTCAAGGGAAAAGAAAACTCGTTTTAAATTAAATTATTGATTTCGATCTGTCATAAAGTAAACGCACGAGTATTCGTTTTTTCTTCCCGTACAACATCAACTTTATGAAATAAATTATATTTATGTTTAGATGGAAATACTTGAAGGCATCGAATGATATACTACATGATTGAAACATATTTTTGGAGCCAATCCACTTTTTTTTTCTCCCGCTCCTTTCGCCGTGTATGAGGTTAATGAAAAATCCAATTCGACCGCGATTTCGAACACACGCACACCAGAGAGAAACAAAATCCAGAATTCTTTCGGAGATCGAGTTTATTGAAGCATTTTTTATTTATAGTCCATTTATCAAAAGCAAAATTTCAGAAGCCAATTGAATTTGGTATCCCTCAATAGATGATAAATTACGGTGCGATCGATTAAATGTCACAGTTGATTTGCATTTAAAAGGTTGCGTTTGCATTCCATCCATGGCTCGGACACGATGTCGTATGTTCGATTCGAGCTGACCACCCAACTAAGGAGCATGTCGTTGTTATTGTTATGTTTATGCAAATGAGCCGGTGATGGAAAACAGAAAATGGCTTGTGATATGCAGATTGTTCTCTCTTTCTCATGCGTTTCCCTCGCTTTTTTTCCTTCATATTTTCATCGATCTCGGTGTGTTAATCGTTCCCCGCTCATTTGAATGATTGTAAAGATTAGCAAAGGATTTTGCTGTTCGTTTCGTTGAAAACATAACAATTACAACTTGCGAAACGGTGTTGTAATTCGCCGAAGCAATGACAATTAAACGCATACTCAATATTATACTGTATATAATCGTATATCCAATGTAATTTCAACTCTATTACACTTAGCAGTATGTGCAAAACAGCAATAATGACTTTTAATTTCTTTTCATGGGTTTGGTGCGATTCGCTCAAAATGTATATATGTGATTGTGTATATGTCTCTGTGTACGTCGGTGGTCCTTTCAATAGTACTCTCTGATTACAATCGCCCATTGTTTTGTTCACTCGTAATGCACACAAATGCCTCTATTGAACGGTAACTCAAGCTGTTTTCTGCTTATATTTCATAAATTCATTTGCAATGAGCATTGCGATTTCTGATGCTGTGCCCGGATAGAAGCGATTCACAAGGCGGATTATTATTACTTGGTTCGGTTTTTTTTGGTCATAATCGAATGTTGAATCAAACAATGAATAGAGACGTCTTTCGAGATTATTATTCCAGGTTAAAGAAAATACAACATATCGACTGTCGAATCATCGTTTCTAAAGAACGTAACAAAAATCCTTCAAAATGTTCTTGCACACATTTAAATATCCCATATTTCATAAGTTTAATCCTTTCTGTAGTGAGTTTTTTCTCAAGGTTTCGCCAACAATTTCGCTGTTTTGAATATATATTCGTTTAACCTTAGACAAGACATCGAATCATTGTATTATTTTTTTGTTATTGTAAAACGTTTACATGTTGTTTGTGTTTCCTTGCATTTAACCCAAGCAGATTGAATAATCGCAATCAATTTTATGTTAATTCAACAAAGGATCACGGAATTTTTTCGTTTCTCTCTCTCTCTCTCCATCTTCCTCATTTTCTCGATCTATCTCTTACTCCCGCACCACATTTATGAATTACGAACATACGCAACAAACACCTTGACGAGTTAAACCATCTTTTACCTCCTCTGGTTCGTATTTTTCTTTGTTTCGCATCGCATAGATTTTGAGTAAAGACAAAATGTACAGCATTCACGTTTTGCAAAATGCTGCCACAAAAGAGCGAACGATAAAGGAGTCTCACAATCTTCACGGGCCAGAGAGAAAGAATGAAACAGAGAGTTGGGTGTGTATGTGTCAAACCAATATCTTTATGAAGAAATCAAGAGTATAAATAGATAAAATATGAGCCTATTCAATTTCAATATATGCACTCTCCTCCTTGCGCGCCTTTTGTTCGCATTTATATGCAATGCGTACAAAGAGCAGGAAAAAAAGACTCACCCAACGACTATTACATATCACATAATATCAATTGAATTCTGTTTGGAATACAAACCAATTATTATAAGCACAGAACGGGCGAGAGAGCGGAGAAAGAGAAAGAGAGGAAAGAGATGACATAGGAAGAGACGCTGATAGACGATCAAATGCGCTAAGATAAACATGTGATTCTTTTTATTTTCATTTAATTCAAGAGAGTTCAATTGAACTCCGTGTCATTCCCTTTTTTGCTGTCACACACACACACGCCATCCGCAAGACATTTTTATATAAATGGCATTAATTAATCTTTTCGGATTAATTTTTTTATAATATTTACACGAATCAAATGGATTGTGTTTTAATGACGCATCTGGTTGATGCAATAAATCAATCAGCTCTATTATCTCTTCAGGGTGTAAAGCTACAACAAGTGATGCATGGCTACAAATCTCAACCATCGACTTTTAATTGAATTAATTTTTATTCAATTCTGAAGCGCAATTAAAATTGTGAACTTGTTTGCCCATGCAAATGAAGTCACTTGCTCTCGCAAACGAATTCAAATCGACTTCTTGTTTGTTTCGGTAAAATATGCGATTTTCCAATCGAGACATTGCAAAATATGAAATATATCATGGACAATGTAGCAATCGCAGCAAAAGCCAAAGAAGAAGGAGATAAAAAAAGTCGATAGTCACGTTTAAATATATCACGTCTTAATAATTCTCAATATTTTTGCATTTGTAGCCCGGGATCGTTCAACCGTAGAATAATTCTGTCGTGGTGGTGGACGTGATTTCATGCGAACGATTTGTAAACGCTTTCAGCGTGACCACTGCAATTATGATTAAAAAAAGTATATATATGAGCAAATACAGAAAAAACCATCCAGTTTTGTATCGAATTTGCACAAAAAAATAATAATAATGTGATTTGAAACGTGCTGCACCGCTTGAAATAAGCGCGCAAATGTCATATTCTTTCCAAAACGATCGAATCGGAACGGACATTTCGATGTTCGAATTTTTTTTTTAAACAAGCAAAACATGTCCAAAAACTTATTGTTTTCGCTTTGTCTTTGGCCCCTCCTCGACTTTTCACAACACAATTCGATATGTTCTTTTGTTCTTTTGTTTGCGATGCAATTTGATTTCGCATTAGAAAAAACACATATACACATTTCGGGTGAAAAGAAGCAAAAGAGCGAGTGAATAAAAACTCACGAACTTTAAATGACACGAATGACCGACACACACCGTATGAATACAATCCGAATTTCATGTAATCCAATGGTGATTACGCAAGTGAACATGATGCCGATTACCAGTAGATAGAGTACGTGTTATAGAGCCTCTCCCTCTCTCGCTCTCTTGGAATTTGTTGTGGCTGACATGAACTAAACGATATTTTGTACACACATCGAGATCGGTTATACTTTTTTTTTCGCTCGTTTCGTTCATATTTAGCTTTATCTTTGGGCGTTTTAGCTTCAGCTGTTCACTAGCTGACTGACCGACCCGATCGCTTCGATTGCATTGCACGGACGTATTCTATTGAATCGCACATACAAATCTATACAATACCGCAAATGGGTCCAGCTGTGTGGTAAAATTAAAGCGACATTTAAACAGCCCAGAATTGCACACCGCATGTAACTCAATTTCAACTTGGCACCAACTAGTAAAATAATGGATTTTTGTGTTATTTAGAAATCGCACAATTTATACAATGGTTGGTGCTGCTGCTGCTGCTGCTGTTTTGTTGCTTATGCAAAGGAAATCAAAATCACCAAGAAATTTATTATTTGCTAAAGCAAATACAGTGTTTCAAATTTGTACGATTTGAAAATGCCAAATGTTAATCGGAAACAACACCTCAATGGCAACAGTAAAATTACGAATAAAAAACAAGAGATGACGATGACGACGACGACGCCATAACAAATTGCCGGACTGCAATTGGTAACGAGTAGCGAAAAGTGTTGATTGGAAAATAAAAACAGAAATTGGTCCGAGTGTTGAAATGTTTGCACGAGCTCAATACCAGCACATGAATTATATCTATATAGATAACTTTAAGGGCAACACTCACATAATTTTTAAGACCACTTTGTGTTAATGTCTTTCATCTCATCTTTGCCTCGTTTTTTTTCACTGCCGTTCCCCCATTGTGCACAAAGTTTAAAGTGCACAAAACAGAGTTAATTACATTTTCAAAAAGTTGGTAAAATGCAAATTGAGGAGAAAGTTTTTGTGATTTTGATTACTCATCGTAATTGCTTCAATTTTGCAAAGCTATACAAAACGAGCATTGAACAAAAGTTGAACTATTTTCAACACTTATTCACAAACATATTTAATTGTCGGCATTCGACCTCCGATTTTAAGCGTGAAAAACAACAACAAATTGTAAATGTGAAATTACATTCGTGGCATTTTCAAGTGAATCATTAAAATTATTCTAATTTGCAAGTAATTGATCGCGATTTTACGAATGCAATGATTTTATGGAGATTCTCCGCATTTTTTTTTGCTTCTCACAATTCAATTCGAAAATTTATAGAGAACTGACTCAAACAAAGCCATAGCTCATGACAAATCCATTTAGTGCTTGTTTTGTTTCTAGCTTCACTCGAAATGAATCTCAGGCTTAAGTCAATTAAGTCAAGCTTAAGGCATTCCCAACGAAATTAATGGGGAAAAAATGTGAAAAATCAATGATAGCATTCAAATGGAAACATAAAAAAAAAGAATCGCATTGCAATTGATTTGCCAGAGAGTATCGTAATTATCGCTCATTAGGGAATATCGCTCCGATATCCCAAGGAATTGAAAATGAATGCTGAATGAAATGAAATGAATGAGAGGATAGAAAGAAGAGAGAGAGAAAAATATCAATTTAAAATGATGATAATATTACGCATAGCTTGTCAAAGCGCACACGAAAATCGGTTCGGTTTATTGTCGACACGACAATAGATATTGGCTTCTTGCAATTTAAGGGAATCACACTCAATGCAATAATAATCACATTTAATAGAAGATATTATTTAACATGAATGCGAAGTGAATGACAAGAGACATAGCGAAGAGAGAAAATAAGCCTTATGAAATAGCAAATTTAATGAGCTTAATAATAGCCTTTATATATGCTAGTGCGAAACATAACAGAAATATGCACACTAAAATATAGCAAAATGGTTTCATTCATGGAAATAAATGAAGACTCTTTCTTTTGCATCTCTCGCAACGGAGACAATAAAAATATTAATCGACTATGGCTCACACACGGAATCGTGCATGAACTTAATTATATTTGAAACGCGCATATGTTCAAATATGCAACAAAACAAAACAAAAAAAAAAAAACGATGGAAAAAAACGATACAATGGCGATATAAATGTGTGCAACATACTAAATAAAGTGAAAACAATGGCTGTTGTGAAATTAACAGTACACCGAGTGAAACAATAATATCAACAACTGCAATAAAATCATAATGATTGTGTTTATCAACGTTCATCTTTCGTGTGCCATGTAATTATAAATGAGTTCTAATGTTATTTTGTATGGTTCCGGTGCGCAATGGAAAGTCGCCTTTTTTTCTCTTCTCGGCACACACACAAAAAAGCAGTGTTGGCTTGCTAAAATTGGTGATGTCACACGTGAAAAAAAAGGTGATAGAGGTGACGATCAAAGGGATTTGCAGCAAGATGACGAAAAACAAATGACGAGAGATAACAAACCGAGAATATGGTCAAACAAATAGAGAAAATTCAATAAATAAACACACGCAAAATGCACGAAAGTGCGAGAGAAAAAAAAAGAAGCGAGAAGGCAAAGCCACTTACATGTTTTTCCGGTTTTGGAATTTTATTATTGTCTTTCGTTGTTGTTGCAGCCGTGTTGATGATCGCGGTTTGATTCTTGTTTAGATTGTTGGTTGGCGTTGATGCGAACGCTGTTGGTGCGGTCGGTGAGGTTGGCGATGTTGACGGTGTTGTTTTTCGCAATACCACATTAATGATTGTACTTCGTTTGTGAGGCGATTTCGGTGGTTCGGCAGCGGTGACATTGGATGTCGGATTTGATGTTGTGATCGAATTACCCAAACTAGCCGTATATCGTTGATTCGACAATATCAATGTGTCCAAATCCTTGAGTATTGAATCGGCCCATTCGTTGGTTTTTCGAATGTTTGACCCATGATTCGGACTGAGCGGCGCATTCAAACTGTTCACATTTCTAATGATTTTTGCATTTAAACGGCAATGGGCCTCTCGCAAACTGTCATGTTTTAAGGCAGCATCAATGCCATTAGAACGATAATCAATGCTATTCGCTGCTTTATTTCTAATGATATCATTCGAATCATGAAGACTTGACGGCGATGCAGCTGCTCCGCTTAATTTCCGCTGCTCAAGAACTTCGTTTATTTCACGCTGTAAATAGAGATAAAGAAAAGAGAAAAAAGATGGGCAATTAGTATGTTATTTGTTTCGTTTTTTTTTTTTAATTTGCAACGTTAATGAAATAAACTTAAAATCAACATAAAAGTACTCATACGACCAAATCCTTCATGTGTCTATAGAAAATTTAGAAGACGCGACGCAATTTCTGTTTCACGTACACTTATTACACCAAGTCTGTGTATAATCCAAGATGGATTACATTGAAGGTAAATAAATGTACGCGATCTTGATCTGATTTTTCAATATTTATGAATCGCTTCGGGGCATTCACTCAAACAACCGTATGGAAAAGTTGACTTGAATTGAAATTAAAATTTATGTGTTTTTCTGCTTTTTGTTTCAAAACAACATCTTGAGATGTGATGTATACA
This sequence comes from Contarinia nasturtii, assembly GCF_009176525.2. Taxonomy (NCBI): domain Eukaryota; kingdom Metazoa; phylum Arthropoda; class Insecta; order Diptera; family Cecidomyiidae; genus Contarinia; species Contarinia nasturtii. The sequence continues at coordinate 666,608 of NW_022200178.1, read as the reverse complement.
AAACGACAGACGATATGTTTTACTAGACTTTTGTCCGCCACAATCAATTCATTCACGTTACACACGCGAATCTTGAAATTACGCAATAAAAAATAAAATAAACGATCAGTGGCTGGGATGAATTTTATTGGTCCACCTATAAATTATGAAGCAAATTTTATAGCTTCCAGCACACTGACGTTTCCAGCTACCAATTTTGTTTTTAATATTGTAAAAGCAATTAGATTGAATCACACGTAAAAATGTATTGAAGCTGCTGCTGCTGTTTTTGTTGTTGTCATCGTCGTGGTGAATGTAAATGTGGATGGTAGTGATTTAATGTGCGCCATGTAAAAACCATAATGTTGAACTCTATGATCAACTCGATCCAGAATGCGAGAGAAAAAAGTGCTCACGACTCGGTTTTAAGGTAGGTGAACCAGAATTTAATTGAACATATCTCATGTTAGTACTATGGCGCATGCACACATTTTACTTCATGCGACCAAAAGATGTTTGAGTGGGCCGATCGAGTGGCTAAATGGTATTTCTTATGTCACCATACTTCATGCTTATTACTTCTTTCATTCTATTTGTCTATTTATGCTCTTTTCGGTGACTGTCTTTTTTTATGATGAATCGTTGCATTCGCTGCGACCGTTCTGATACACAATTTCTAATTCGATGGAAAATTTGTTGCCGGAATTGAGAAGGGGCAGACCATAACCAAATCACAAGTCCACCAAAGATTACTGTCTCTGGAGAAATTATTGAATTCGAATCGCCTGAAGCAATTTTAATATTAGTCCAATATTTCAAAGACCTTCAAATGACTTACGTCATCTTGTCGCACAAAATACGTGCTTTTTCAATTCAACTCAGTTGCGATTTCATTCCTTTCAATTACAAATAAAACGGAAATCCATCATGTATATTTTTTTAAATGTGAAATTCTATCGCAAAAAGGCGGACTATTCATAGAAAAAACAAATTCCATCAGATTCATTTCGTATTACATTCAACAAACGTGCTCAACATATTCTTTTTCTCAGTTGACACACCAATTTTATGTGCGAGTGATTTGATACCATTGCATATAATTGTGTATTGTTTTGTGAAATTGAAATGTGTCATTTGTTGTGCGAGAGTGAGTGAGTGAATGAAAAAGCATCTCGGTGTAGAAATATAGAGAAAAATGATCCAAATCGATTGAAGTCCCCAAAGGATTTAAAATAAAAATACAAAAAATGGAATTTTTTCGTCAGTCATCAAAAAGGTATAAAAGCCAAATGTGATGGTATTATTGTTCTTAGTGCACTGTTGAGAATGAAACGGCGTTGTTCGAATAATTCACAGAGAAAATTCAAAATTATAAGCGAATATGACCACCCAAGTGACAATTTGAGTGTGTGAGAACATTGTGCGATTTCATTGGCGATTGGTGACTTTAACGTTGCTTTTTGTTGTTGTAACATTTCGAACTGTTGAAGTAGTGCGGTGTTTTTTTGGTTTTTGTTCATTTTTCTTCCGATCAAGGCCATCACAAATTGAATAATGCAGGCGTGCCAATCAGTCATAATATTGTTGGTGTTTTTATTTCAATCGGTTCGTGCCCATCAAAATGCCGCATTTGACAAAAATTACAGTGATCGATTAACGGGGAATAATAATCAGCAATCAACCCTCGAGGTAAAAAAAAGTCATGCATGCAATTGCTTCATCTGTTCTTTCGAATCGATTTATACAAATGATCGATATAGCGAACGCCTCACAAAACATCAATATGTAAATGTGCGCTTTTGTGCAGAGTTTTTTTTTCTTGTTTGCCATAGATTAGTTGCCTTCTGAAAAACGTTATCATTAAATCAAGAGATCAAACAATCGCATTCTTTTCTCTTCTCATTTTTTTTTGTGTACAACATTAAACCGACACTCTCGCTCACAACACGCACCAACCATATTACTCGTACGATTTAAAACGATATAATTTGTAGCTTGCAGCGAACAAACATTATGAGACTAGCAGGTTTCGTCGAAGCAATGACGGCGGCAGTGGCAGCCACATCAACAGCGATGGAAGCACAGAAACTGGACCAATTTTGAATAGTGGTACAATTACTATGCCTGAGGACAATGACAACGATGCCAAGAAACCAATAAATTTTCTACGGCTTTATTTCTGCGGTCCTGCATATCAAAATTGCATGTATGACGAGAGGTAAAACAATACGGAAGACGATGAAAATATTTGCTTCTTTTTTTCGATGGTTTTTTTGTGTTTCACTAAATTCATGAGAGCATGTTTTTATGTAACACATATGGACTTTTATGTAAGAACGTGTGAAGAATGGTGATTCTGATTGTATTACGACGCGGGAGGCAAAACGTAAATTTTGCATTGCACAAGCAACACACACACACACACACACACCCATTTAATCATTGAACATAATAATAATAATCAAAATGTAAATGACCACAGCAATGATCATTAGATTGAATAGGGAAAACGTAATTTCCATAACTAAAAACTGACAGCTCCCTGTTATAAATTAATCAATTGGCATTGTTTGCAGCTTGTTTGTTTTCATATTTATTTCAAGTCATGTAAAGACATTTATGAAAAAGAGTTATGCAGTTCGTTTAAAATGCGTAATTTAGTTGCGTTCAAACAATCTAAATACATTGACCGACCGTTCGCGTACCAAGTACATGAAACGTTCGCTGAAAAGTGTCTCTCGTTTCCTGCCTGTACGGCTTTTTCTAACGCACAATGAGTAATTGAACAACTTATGTGTCATTGTTATTTCTTTTAAAAGACACGCATTTAAATAGAAATGTTGATTGCTTCCAGAATAATTGAAAATATGATGACGATGAACATTTTGGTTCACATGTGAAAGATACTTTCAGCCGCATACTCATATACATAATATTCATCTATTGAATGTTTTTTATGAATACAGAGACAACATGAATGACAAATATGCGCTCATTTTGTGGCGCATTTAATCGAAAGTAATAATGGCCAATAAGCGAAGCATATTAATCATTTCATTTGTTTCGCATTGAACTCTCAATACTGTGTTTACGCAGAAGAGAGGAAGAATTATCATCAATTTCGTTTTTTGTGTGTCGGCACATTGAGAAACTTTCGAAATATTCAAAAGAAATGACAATTTGTTTTGAAAAATGAATTAAACACTGAACGAAAACAAAACAAAGCGACAACGACGACGATGATGAAAAAACAACAACCGTTTTCAAAAAGTGATTCGTGCTGCGTTTTATGACTTGTTTGTTTTCATGACGTTTTATTGATGGCATCTTCAATTATTCGACGCGTACAGTGCTGGCAAAAGAAACGTTTCTCCGCGGGCTCATGGTTGGAAAGTCTTATGAAAAATTATTAAATGAATCAATTTATTGGGTGTATGAATCAGCTCCCGTGTTCTCAATTGATCGAAATGTCTTTTTACATTGAAAACCGTTTTGAACAGCGCGCGTACACTACTTCACTCGGTCTCCTTCGCATGAATCAATGCAATGCGATTGGCCTGACTGAATGCAATAATATCTCTTCAACTCGGGCGCACGCTCTTGATAATGACTCGTCGTTTATATTCCGTCAATTTTTCTTTCAATTAACTTGTGATCTGTTTATAGAGCATTTCAGTATGTCTTCATGCATCTAGGTTTTTCACTCGACACTTCAATTAATAAATGATACTTGTGCAAACCCTTGCAATATTCGATTGAACCAGAGGAAGGCAATATTCGATTGATAGACATACACACATTCTCCTTCTCGCTCTCGCTCTATCCGCAAAATGGAGAATAGACGAAAAAAAAAACATGAGAGGCTGCATGTGGTGTGTTTATTTCGCAGCTGTGTATGCAGTTTTTTTTTGTTGTTCATGTCGATCTTCCACTTGGCGAGTGATTGATCACAAATATGACGTCGACGATATAATTAAATGTTGACTTGCAATTTGGTGTAAAAATTGGAACAAAACTGAGTGATGGTGATGGAAAACAAAGGCCAACACATATCTTGAACTTAATCAGCGGGATGCAATTCGAATGCACACAAGCACCAATTGAAAGTCCAAGACGAACAAAAAAAAAAAAAAACAATAAAAATTTGCTACTTTTAAGTCCAACAATTGAGTCTCGAAACTCATTTGCATCGAACGCAAAAAAGCCACAAGTCTTCTTGTGCCTGTGCTAATCATTTGTGTAAAAATATCAATCACTTTTCGCAATGACTAATGGCTTTTTGTCGAGTGATTTTGATGAATAGCGGCAGTCGTGCAAAGGTTAAACTTGATTGAATACAATAATAATAAATGCTTTTTTCTTGTTTTCGTTTGAAATGCGAAAAAGAAATCGATTGTCATGTCCCGTTAATGTTAATCGAACATTTGATTATTTTGGCCATAGTGAATGGTTGTCGATGTTTTACGTGCTGTTTTTGGAATCAATTCGTTTTCTTTCTTTCTCTCTCTCTCTCAACAGATTGAACAACATTCAAGTGCAGAATGATTTTCTCAAACAAATCCCGCGCATGGCTGAAATAACACTACCAACTAATTACTTAGATTGGAAATCGAAGCAGCTCAGTTTGCCACTCAACATAAGAGGTGCACAAATTACAAAACCGCCTGGACGTCGTGATCGTGGAATCACAGCCGATGAACCTACACCACACTATGTCTTGGTTCGCAGCGATGACGCTAATCCACGCCATTTGGGTATAACATACAATTTTCTTTTCTTTCATTTTCTGTCTGATTTTTATCGACCCTCACGTAGTGTCCATAGACAACTATTTCGTGTGCATTTCTTATTGTTTTTTTCTTTATTCAACTTCGAAAATCGTTTTACAATTCCCGTGCAATTATAGTTTCGATTTACCAAAACGAAAAAAAAAGCAAATATAATATTGGTGTAGGTAATTTGACGTTGAAAGATAAATGTCAGTAGATTTGTTCTAGTTGTGACACAAAAAGCGCGCAAAACACATTCACATCGGCACATAAGAACAGTTATTAATCGTATGTATCTCTTTTCCCCTTCTATCTTCCCATCCATATTTGTATATTCGTTGTGGTCTATGTGATCTTGTACTTTTAATTTTGGAATGGGATTGTTTTATGCTTGTTCCTCATTTGTTTGCCAAACTTTTTTGTGTATTTGTATCACTTATTATCTTTTGTTGCTGGTATTTGTTTGCTCAATTGAAAAGCATTATTGTCAGGGTCTGATATAATGGATGATCCATTCATACCACAGCGCGGTAGACGGCAATCAAAAGCTCAAACTTATGACGATCCTTTTTATCCAATGCGCGGTCGACGTGCCGAAACACAAGCATGGGACGATCCATTCTTTCCGATGCGTGGCCGACGTGCGGATAAAAATGCAAACGCTTGGGATGATCCATTTGTGCCGATGCGTGGCAGACGGCGTCCAAAAGACGGTGGTAAACGTGCCAAATCTCAACCTTGGGACGATCCATTCATTCCGATGAGAGGCAGAAGATGGCCAACGAATAGCATCGCTTATGACGATCCATTTATTCCAATGCGAGGTCGCAAAGCAGAAGATTATGACGATGTATTCGTACCAATGCGAGGACGTCGCTCGATTAAACCAAAAGGTAATTTTTCTTCTTTTGATACTTTTTTTCCGTTTCTTTTATTCGCATTTTTCTCGTTTATTCGATTACTTTTTTATTTGCATTTATGTTGCGAAATTCGATTTATTTTATTTAAAAAAAAAACAAAAACAACAATCGAATCGAAGGTCAATCAATTAATATTCATTTAAATCTGCACGCAATTTTGTCGTTTGTTTCGATAACGAAAAAAAAAGCGCAACGACGGAAACGAAGCTTATTGGCATCAACCGGGACATTTAATGCGGTTTATACGCCATCCGAGGAGGTCATTGTCAAACTAAATGGCATTCAAGATAAAAACTTACATACATTGCCGCCAACAATGAATCGTATGCTCGATCGTTTGCAGCCAAATGGCAAATTGATTGAAGGCACCAAATCACATTCAGTGTTAAATGAAAAACATCAACAACATCAAAAGAAATCGCAATTCTTGCTCGACGACTTTGCTACAAATCCTGATGATGGCGATAACGGATTGATGAATGACTCGGCAATGGATTATTATTATTACGTGGAATCACCGCAAATAAACAAAAGCAAAATGAACGAGTACAAGCATGGCTGGATGAAATCATCAAGAGATTTGTCACAAAATCGTGATGCTGGTAATTTAGCACGTGGGAGCACAACATCCATCTTATTTTAATGCAAAAACAAGAAAAAGCGAGTGAATGAGAGCCACACACACACATAGACACACACACACAAGTATATATAAAACAATATGAAGAATCAACCGTAAACAAATCGTAAACCAAAATAAAATGCAAATTCACCTTAAAAAAAAAAGAAAAAAAAAAGCATAACAAAACGCTTCATTCTCACACACACGGAAAAGAAACGGAAAATAGCTTGAAAATGAGAGAAAAAGGGCAGTGACACAAGCACAAATAAAACAACAACAACAAAAAATTCAAAGAATAAAAGAAGCATAAAATAATAAAAAGAAAAACTTTACGCTCACAACAATGTCTAACGCTTTCGTAATCAAACATCATGGCAAAATGGGAGAGTGCACAGGAGGGAAAAACAGGAACGACATTGCATAAAGACACGTGCAATGCATAAACATGCACTGAACTAATGGTAATTAAAATCATTTCTATTTGAATTTTTTTTTTTCGTTTCGTTGTGTGTGTGTTTGCTTCTCTCAATTGCACATGAGTGAATTACTTGAATGCCTCTCTTGTCATTAGGAATTTATTCCGATCTTTTTTCGTCTTGTCCGCCCGTTTTTCCATTTGTTATTGCTTTCACACTGCATTTCGTGCTCAAGCGCGAACGATCTTAGTTTATGTTCACTTCACAAGAGACAAAGACGCAGAGAACAAGAGAGCGAACGAGCGATGATGATGGTTGGATTGCATGCGATTTGCTTTCACATTGTAGATTTTCTATCGACAATTTCAACTTAAAAACGAAAAATCGAATCGAATCAAAAGCCATGAATTTGAAATTAACAATGGAATTGCTTATTAGCAAAATTAGAATTTTCCGTGTTCTTCAGTCTGTTTTGCGTCGGTTGATTTTTTTTTTTTTTTTGAAAACGGAATGTGTCCGCGTGTACGCCATTCGATCGAGTAAAACACCAATAAACGTAAATAAAGGCGACGAAAGTAAGCATTCGATTAAAAAAGAACATTCAAATAAATTGGAGAACAAAAAATCTCTTCTACGAAGAGCCGAATGAGAACTTTGTCAGATGGGAAAAACAGAATATTCTTCCTATCTCGCTCTTCTTTTCTCTTTGTTCCAAAATGTAGATTGAGTGTGTGTGAGTCATCAAAAACAATCATGAGAATCGATAAAATCGCTGTTCATTTTTGCAACGAATGTCGAAAATTAAAACAGACAATGAATTCTGTTAAACGTCGAATGAATATGTGAAACAGATTTTTTGCATTTCGTTTTAATGGCGCAATCGAGTGAAATAGACAGACCGTACCGCACACTACCACCGCCGCCGCCACCATTGATTTGGCACTGATCGACGATGACAACGGCGTTCATTGTTTCTTTCTTTTAAATGTGAGACATTGCCACCCATTCGCTATTTCATACATGTGTGTGTGTGCGCCTCGAAAAGTCAAAGTTTATCTAAGAATTTGCGATGAGAAATCGCTGATTGTTTCGATTTCTCTCGATGATCATTTTACTTCTTAAAATGAAAGAGAAGAAAAAAAATTGTCGAATAATTGACTAGTGATTTACATGACAATTTCAATATGACTAGCACAACGCACATATCCACTGTTTCAATCTCGGTACAACAAAATTGAGAGCAGCCGAGCTTATAGAGAATATATATAAATGAGTGTTGTTGCTGCTAACAATTGTTTCAAACACATTGAATGGGTAATTAATGTCCAATTTACAGTATAATATTGTGAGCGTGTCTCCATACAATAAATAGCGTTTTAAGATCGTCAATGAGATCATTGACTATCCCAGATATACAATATTTCTTTTCTATTCATTGGCAGAGCTTAATTGCCATTTTCTAAATTATTTAAATGCACATTTTCAATAAATTGTGACTGACTACCGTTTTATTTACCGAGCACTACGGTATGCGAACGATCTTGGCTTTGGAATTGCTTCATTTCACCATACACACACACACACATCTATTTCTTTTTCGATTCGAATTTCAATCAGTTCGATTTCCGAATGAATATAGTAAACGGTGAGAAATAAAGGGGGCAACAATTTATATAAACTACACACGACAATGATCAGATCAATGAAATTGACGATGCATTGATTGCTGTTAATGGAAATTTTTACTGATTCATTAAATCGTATCGTATCGTGTCGAAGAGTCTCTACATCGAATTCACAAAACAATAAAAAGTCATGCAAAACAACAAAAACAAATATTGTTGGCTGGCGAAATGTGATATTACCGCACGTTACGGTCTAACAAAACTGTGAGATGCCTCCATCTCGCGCGTCTTCAATGCATCTATATAAATTCTTAACAAATTTCTCTCGCTCTCTTTCGCCGCATATTTTCTGTTGTTTGTGCAATCATGCGAATTTGAATATGATTGTCGTGGCAAAGAAATAGGTAGCAGCTGCGCGTGGCCACTTCACTCTACAGAATCGAAACGAGAGCGAGAAAGATGTTGTCGACCGCTTTGTTGTGCATTTAGTTCGGTCAGATTGCAATCATCGATTACAATTACAAGCCAGAGAGTCCAACGCGCAAAATAATACACACACACACACGCGCGCGGAGAGAGAGAATACCGTAGAAGAAATATGTTCCGCACATGGAATTGGATCTAATATGTGGAAAAGACGCAACACAACCGACCAAATGGAAAACACCTAAGTGATTATTGTGGTCGTTTGTTACAAGAATTTTTTTTGCCCGCTCTCTCTTTCTCTTTCTCTACATCTTGTCTAGCATTTTTCCATAAAAATTCCATATATCTATGCTACTGCGACAAAGACGTAAACGATTTTATAAGCCACCGAAATTGAAGGCAAATCGGTTGGGGAAATGTTATGTGTGTTTGAAAGACAAATACATTTCACTGCAGTATGCTGTTTTGGTAAGGCACTCTCAGCAGCTGTATTGCATGCAACATGATATTCTTGGTATTTTAAATTGGATTCAGGCCACCATGTATGATCTTGATCTCTCGACGATCATAGAAAATTTTATGGTTTATTTAAAATTAATAAATCTTTTCTCTCGCTCCCGCGATCAACGCATGTATGCCACATCGTTGTCGTTTTGCTATTATTTTTTTTCTTCTCCTCATTCTTCAGCTGCCGCTGCTGCTGCTACTGCTGTGCACCGCGAACACTATGAATTATGTATGTGACTGAAATATTGTAAAGAAAATATAAAAAAAATACACAAACTATCAGTAGCAATCGCAACCGCTGGCCTTTCAATGCATTAAATAACAAAATGCAGAATGAATCGGTGAATGAAGGTTCATAATGGCCACGATGGTTCTCTTACACCTTAAACATATCATCAGAGCCACAATTTCAATTATGGTTTTCCTTATGTGCAGAGACCGGAGGAAAAATTTAAATCACATTCTAATAGCCAGCTATTAACGACCAATCAGATATAACTCTTGAAAAATGATTTTCCTAGATTTTCGTTTCATAACCATGTCCACACACGCATTACAGGCCGACTCCAAACAAAATTCATTAAACGATGGAGCCCCTCGATATTGATAAACGAAACTCATTATGAATATCAACGTTTTGGGCATTTTAAATTGATCATTTTACATACAATTTATTGATGTTTAACATTTTTGTGCGTACTTTTACGTTACATGTATGTGTGTGGCTTTTGTCACAAATCGATAACTGTGGTGCATGTTTACAGTTATTTTATACACTTTTTTTTGAAAAAATAAGTAGCCAATGTAATGAAAACAAAAATCTCTTTCTTTCTCATTTCTTTTATTTTGATTTCTGACACAGACAAAAACAAATATCCATGAAGCACGCACGATGCGCAAACCACAATACCCGCGGACGAATAAACAAACGAAAAATTCCATCAATTACATAAATTATTTATGAATCGATAAAATTGTTGTTTTATATAGTTTTTTTTGAAAGATTTCTTTTTTTTTGTTTTTCAATTTTAAATGCACCAAATCACGACAACGACGAAAACGAATTGGTTTTTTTCAATCGCGAACCAAATAAAAAAGAGGCATACACGAGAAAATGGCTGGAGAAAAAGAACGGAATTTTAATCAACGCGTTGAATATGACCCCAAATGCAAATCGAATATGGACTACGAATATCATTTGATTCATTGGAAACCAAAAAAAAAACACAAACAATTTATTGTATTATAGTATAACAATAAAAAAACAGACAAAACTTAATAAAGTGAATTCTCATAAAAAAATTGTTGAAAACAAACACAAAAAGGAAGAAAGGAGGGAGAGAGAGGAGGAAAAAATGACAAACAATGTGTTGTTGGTGCATAAGTTTGATTATATTTTGGTTTGGGGCTTGTGATTTGTTGGCATAAATTTGAAATGTCAATTAAAGAGCGGACGGCCGTGTACTTCATATGCATATTTTATAATACAATGCGAAATGACGTTGCATTTCGTCAACACATCGAACCGGAATCGATTTTCACGCTGTCGCTGTCCGTTTATATATACATGGCTGCTGTTTTGGGTTCGGTCAACTGTGCAAAAAGCCTTCACATATTGATTAGCCACTTCGGTGCTGTGTCTGTCCACTGACCACAAATAAACGAATAATATGCAAATGATATTCATTAAAATGGGCTTTGCGAAAAAATATTCGAAAAATGCAAATTCCTAGCTTTTTTTCTCTGTCGACCCACAGTTGAGTATTCAATAAAAAAGAGGGTTTTGCATACGCAGATTGATATTTTCTAATTTTGTTTGGCCACCATCGTAAAATTGTCAATTGATGAGTAATTTAACAGCAAACAGTTTATTGATTTTAAACGATCATAAAAATTCGTTTAATTTGGAAGTAACTATAAAGTGACGTCAGTGGTAGTGTTGTGATTCACAATGACATCAATGTTTAACAAGCATATTGCGTCGTTAGCGAGCCTACTGCAGCTACTGCTGTTCAAATCTCTTCTTAATTAATTCTTTATCTTTGTTTTTTTTTTTTAATTTTTTCGCGTCGCACTGCAAACGCATAACGGTTTATTACTGAATTGACACAGCGTTGTGCTTTTTTCTCCCCATTTATGTAAACCGAAAAAATATTAGCCTCTTATCAGAATCGTTAATCAGTGTGCGAAAGTTAAAAGAGTGTATCCAACACACAGACACACGGTCATAATTTTACTAATTAACGCGCATAAACCCCATTGGACACGGCGACCGCAACCTAATCTTTGATTCATTCAAAAAACAATTTCACATAGTCAACACTTTCAAGTCACAACGATACAAGTCAGAAAACAGGTAAATTGTCACATAAAAATTACCGTTTCACACTCTCTAAATGCATATAGTGCTTACCGCATTTGAAAGAAGAAGAAAAAAATGTGTATCTTTGCTGATGGGATATAATTAAGTGCATACACACCGGTAAGTACACTGTGTGTGTGCATAGTTGCGGAACGAATTTTTCCCCTTTGGTCGATGTGTAAATGGATGTGAGCGTTTGTAGAATGCTTGACATCAAATTCAAGTGAATTGGCACTGGCATCCAAAGTTGTCGCATAAATACTATACGATACAACCATTTTTTTCGTGTACAAAACATTTTCTTGATCATTCGGCCAAATCATTGTAATTTTTATCGCGTTTCACTCCGCACCAACATCGAAAGCGAACTTGAAACCAAATCCAATCGTATGTGCGACACAAAAAAAAAACAGAAAAATTGCAATCTACAATGCAAGAAGGAGATAAGCAATGACCAATGGTATTTGGATTCAAATGACGTTCTCTTGTTTAAATCGTAGCTACACACACACACGAACACCTTCAATACACAATTCAATTTGTGCCTGCATAAATAAAACCGTCGAACATTGAACGCTTGTCACAACAGCGTTTAGAATATCGCATCGGCGAAAAATATAAAATGCCGAATGATTAATATTAGAATTTATTATCTACGTCCAGTGACACGACAAATTGATAAATAACTACATGTGTACAAATTTACGAGCTCTTTGTACCTGATGGAAAAATTGCGAGCGAACAAGCGCTGCAAATATAATACACGACCAACCGAACAAACTAGCCCATTCACGACACATCCAGCGACAAAATGCAATGTTGGCGCACTTCGATGAAGTGAACAAGAAAACATATCCAAACGATTTGTTTGGTTCCAGTCAAAGGTAATTAAAGAGAAATAAATAAAATGTATGCATGTATTTAACGATGAGACGGAGCAAACGCAACGATAAAATTGCCCATCTATATTCAAGTGCTAAGTTAATTATTTTTGCGGTGAATGGAACCAGAGAAGTTGAGCTTGAAAAAAAAAATACGCTCAAGACATTCAATAAATTATGTGTGTGTGACAACTGTTACTCTCGACATTAGATTGAAATTCTGCGGTAGCAAAATTGCTTGACATCTTGTAAGATGAACCAAATCAATTTCGCTGTGAGCACTGAATTGACTCCGAACAAAAAGAAAATGAGCAGCTTTTCGCTTGAAAAATCTTTTGTTTCACTTGAATTTCGAGACTCTGTTTCATGATAACGAAGGGTGTCGGATTTCCGCTTTGCAAACGCATGCAGAATTCGTTTAAAAAGAGCAAAAAAAAAATGATACCGCTTGGTTTCACCTGAAATTCAACGACTCAGAACCGAATATAAACTTGTTTTTTTTTTACAAATTGCAAATCGCGCGTCTGATATGATCCCAATGACATTTTATACCTGTTGTTTGTTTCATAATTAAGTCATAATAATCCACATGCCAATTCGATAACAATTTACGCCGGATAAATTTTCAGCGTTTTGTTTTGTTTGTACGGCGAGCAGTGCCAACATGTATATGCCCAATGCGCATAACACTGATGCATCAGACAGGCTCTATGTACCGACACAACAAACAATTTCAATAGCAACTTAATTTGCATTCAACAAGTTTTGCAGTGGCGAATAAAGAAGGAAAAAAAGCGCGCACACACACACGGCCAATACCAAAACGATATTGAATTTCAGCCGTTGTATTTGATTTGAATGGAATTTAGATGTTATGCAAACGCGACCGAAAGTATGTACAATTCGCGAATTCGCCACAGGACATCATTTAAGCATTAGGTCGACTGTTGTTGTTTTTATTTCTTCATCGTTGTTGGTGTGGTTTTTTTCGTATGCTCTTCAATTGGCTGATTTTGTGGCACAGTATGGATGTTGCCAGGCAAATATCGTTATGATAAATGAATTACGTAAATTTAAAGGCAAAGAACAGCAAAAATGTGAGATTAACCAATTTTTTTTCGTCTATACCCCGCTCTCTCCATCTCGCTTGTTCTCTTTGCTGTTTTTTGCACAGCAAGCGCAAACAATGCTATCAATAAAAAGTAAGCAAAAAAGGTACTATCAATTGAATTGCTGTTGCTAACAATTTATTTATCTACGGTGGAGCGAATGATTTTAAGTGCATTTCTTTGGGCACATTCTCTACATTGCAAAAATATTCGATCTCACGAATGTGAGAGCCTGCTGTACACATTATCGTCACGATGCCAAGCAAACATACCAAATGCTTAGATAAAGGCGAGAGACAAAAAAACAACAACGTTTACAATGAAATAAAACAAATGTTACTGAAGAATAATGAAAATATGTTTTGTTTGTTCACATATTATTATATCGTCAGTTTTGGCTGCTTCTCAAATACAACGATATGACGATAGTGCAATGTGAATGATTGGAACGCAGTAAGAAGAAAAAACTACATACATACATACAATTCAAGTGAATCATATTGCACGATATATGGCCATTTTGCCATGTGCACTGCAACCACATGCCGTCGACTGGCACACACAATAATGCCACTAATGAAGGTGTCGAATACGTCTATCTATCTCTTTCTATCTCCTTCTGTTTCTTTCTTTTTCGTTGTTCTCCTTCTCTTGCAGTCGATTTTCTTTATCTACTTCTCTATTCTCATTTAACGTATAAATATTTTGTTAGAAACGTCGGCACAATGCAAATAGGCGATATTAAAATTGTTTATTTATTACATTCTATGTCGTTGCATACACACACAACGGATCCTCTTAATCTTTCTAATTCACTTTCATCATAATTATGGGGAATTTTGCAGTGTTTACATTATTTAGTAGAAAAATGATATTGGCTTCTTGGAATTCGTCGTCGAAAAAAGTCGACGTCGGTAGAATTCATTCAAAACATATATTCATATACCATGTGGTGTTGATATCGTTCGAATATATCTTTGGCATCGTCAATTAAGAAATTCATTCACATTAGTTTGAGTGGTCGATTACATTTTGTAAACAAATCTCACGTGAAAAGAAAATACGTCGTTGACGTATTTTATTGATCCGAATACCATTAATTAACCGGTTGTTTTGTGGGTAGTTTGAATAAAAAAGTGACAAATGCAAATTAAAACAACCGCACTTAACTAAAGTGAATTTGAGTTGAATGGCATTGCGTATGTGTGCGGAGTGGGTGTTGAATCGTTTAATCAAATACGGTGATGTATGCCGTTTATTCTGAATGGGTTTGTTTTCAAGATATTTCGTAATATCTCCATTTTCCCTGCAGTCATATTGTTCTCTTTCTCCTCTCTCTCTCTCTCTCTCTCTCTCTCTCTCTCTCTCTCTCTCTGTGTGTGTGTGTCTCTCTCTCTCTCTCTCTGAGCAATAATGCCATATTCTTTTATCGAAAATACACCATAAATTCGCACTCGCGCTTCCGTATTCAATGCACTGAACGCGCTCGTTTGCGCAAACATAATTCAAGTCTTAACATTTTGCGTTCACCGGTATTTTCAATAGGAGGTGATCCATAATAGTATTTTAGGTTCTCTCTTTTTTTTCTTCTTAAATACCCATTCAACTGTCAATGTGCACGGCGGCAATCAATGTAATAAATAAATTTGTATGCACATTATAAACAAATAAGCTTGAGGAGACAAACAAACAAACAACAACAAAATACGTCGAAAATGTTTAACATTTTCTTTCAACACATATTATTTTGTATGCTCTTTGTTGTTGTGATTGTGTTTCGGTGTGTGAAAATTGTTCGATCATTTTCGTTTGCAAATTGGATATTTGGTGTTTGTGTGTGTGTGAGAGCGCGAGTGCGCACCTTTGGTTATTGTACTGTTGTTTTGTGGTTTTTCTCTCTGTGCACAACGAAAAAAGAGAGAAACACTTTAATTGCAACTAAATGACTCAACAACGATGTCGGTAAATAAAATATGACTTGCGCGGCATATATCGACGAATGTTTGTTAAAAGTGGCCGAATGATACATTGGGTAGCCAAGCCTGTACGTGAAATGAATGAAATTCACGCGAACTTAACTCGACGAAAAGGCCAACCATTCATTCGAAATTGCATTAGACAACGGTGTTTCTCTCTCTCTCTCTCTCTCCGCTCTAGTCCGTTTGAGAATGACTTGAGAAATCGAGATTTTATGAATCATTCAACGATGACGACAGTAACGGCGATGGCGGCGATAGATTTTAAAATTGCCATTAGTTTTAATTATAAAACGTAAATTGAACGCTACGTGTTCATTTCTATCACTTTTTTGTTCGCTTCAATCGAATGTGTGAAACGTTTTTTATAATATCAATTTAGTATATCGTTTTTATTTCTGCAATGATCATCGTCTGCGGCAATCCTGAGAAAAAAAGATTGCGGTTGCGTGTTTACGTACAAATTCGTAGTAAAGAATCAGCTCATTTAAGTTTTTGTCTCATTTTTTTGTGCACATATTCGAAAAAAGAATTTCGATTGCTATCGATTCACTGTGTTTACATTGACTTATTTGGTGGGCTTTTATATGATGCCAAAATGGTAAAAATCCATTAAATATCGACAACGACAACGTCGACGACGATGCTGATTCATCTCTCTGGTCCACAGAATCTGTTCCATTTTAACCGTGCACGCAATCACTCCAACACAATTTATTCTTTTTAATTCGTTTCGATAGACTCATGTCTGTGCGAACAACAAAACAAACAGAAGAAGAAGAAGAAAAAAGAAAACAAAATTGATATGCTTTGTTTGACCACAACAACAATCACAGCCAGCTTGTGTCACCGATACATAACAACAAATGAAATCTGTTTCGATGACAATTGTTTTGTTTTCTCGATGAACTACTACTATTCACTCAATATCACAATAGATAGATTGGATTATTCATTGGGAGAAATTTTCATTTTACTGCTGAAACGTTTTGTTTGAGTGAATTGTTACAATGAGGCTGAATTGTGTTTTTGCAAACGGTACCGATATTAATGCAACAGCAGCAGCAGCAGCGGCAGCAGTAAAACGGAACAAAAGTGGTGAAAACCGGCCGAAATCGTGTGTGTATTTTCACATCCGCATTAAAATTTATAGCATTTTTTTCTGTGTAATATAAAAGCGTCGTTTAGATACCAAGCCAAAGTATTCGAATGAACAACAATGTGTGATAAAATGTGCGCGCAACTGTCGAATGAAAAAAATATTACGACTGTATACAAAGGGCATTAGAAAAATGGTGAGAAATGAAAATAGAAAGAAAAAAATATCACAGATGACGTTTCTACACACAAAATTTGCACGAAAAAAAAATCGCTATTATTTTTTGTGGCTGCCGTTGACGAAATAACGAAATTGCTTATAAAATATACATTTTATTTACTTTTGCATCGAAATTCATTTCGTTTGAACAACGTTTGCGTGTTCTGTTAGCTCACGCTTATTCAATTTCGTTGCAAACGTCAGACGAGGCAATGCGATTGTGTGCTTGTGTGAAAATAAATTGAAGTGTAATTGTTTGAATGATCAAATTTAAATATTTTCACTCCGACTCCAATCATGTGACAACACAAAAGGAAGGAAACATGTTATTTTCAAACAAACAAAAAAAATGTTCAATTATATGTTTTCTATCTGTTGATCGTGGCACAGTCAACGCTAAATTGGAATGTTGATTTACAATGAAATGTGTGGTTTTATCTCCGTTTTTTTCTTGTTGTTGGATTATGAAGTCATTTGGCAACATTTTGAACTAACAATTGATACACATATATATATATATATATATTTCGCTTTCTATTACTTTATTGCATTCCATATTTCGAATAATTCTATAATGTGGTGGTGTTTTTTATGCTAAAAAAATTGTTTTTGTGAAAAGGTCATAAAAAAAACTTTCACATTGCGCTGAAATCGTTTTAGTATCGTATAATGGTGCGACATTAAACAGCATTTCCCATTATTATTAATGGACAAATATCCAAAAAAACAAAAACAAAAATTGCTCACATGCCATTGCAAATTATGGAGTTTATCTATGGTCGTTCGACTAGAGTCTATGTGTTATAAACATACAATCGGTCATTTTATCGGATATGGACAATTGCAGTCGACATATAAGTCGTTTGGTTGCAATGCAATTCAAACAATCAAACCAAAATGCCGTTTCGCTTCAACCATACCGATTCAATAGAATCTCTAGTTGCGATGTATACCTACAATAAAGCAGAGATAGTAAATCAATCCTTTTTTGTATTATAAAATGGCACTCTCGTTTTTATTGTATTCCAATTGATATAGAGACATGAGAGGTAGCGCATTTTTGTATATTTTTGAAGTCTTCGTTTTTCTTTATGCACACATCGCATTGTTGCCATCCATAAAATGCAAACATTTCAAATAAAAATGTTCAATGATTGAAAAACGCAGTTCTGCTTAAAAACTATTGACTTATGGCAGCCGCGATCACCATTTAGCCAGTTATGGGACTTTGGTTGTGCGTACGCATACAATTTGACGCATTGTGTTCCATAAACGATCCGCACATATGGTGAGTAATGGTTCGAAGTCAATTCGGATACTTGCGAAGAAACACACGAAAATGGAGAGAAAGAGAGAGGGACGGAGAGAAAGACGAAATGTGTATGATCTATTTGGTAAATGTTTCGTACGGGTGTGTGTAATTTTAGAATTGATCAAATGTTTACTTATGTCGAAATGTTTTCAGCTTTCACTGCCAACTGCTAAACGCAATGTTCGAACATATATATGCAGTCTGTCGTCAATAGACATTTGTATGAAATGTGTTGTTGCACAGAAGCTATAATAATTTTTATTTTAAAAATTCAATCGAAGTGAAAAACATATTGAATCGGGTGTTGTATGCGCGCGATCCGCGTAAGAGAAAGAACCATTCCGCGTGATAGGCACGTGCATTTATTCCCCGATATACAAAACCAAAATCACCCTCGTACATTCCAGCTGCAGCTGCAATCTACACCAATTATCTCTGATATTTTTTTTTGTTCAACCTTTTTTTGTATGTGTGTGTGGAATTGGTATAGTAAATTCAAGTCATGTATGACTAACAATGCTTCAAATTTTGTAACAAATGAACTGTGCAGCAATCGTGTTAAATGAGTTTAAATAGAAAATTTTGGAATATTAAAGAGGTTTTCAAAATGCATTCAATGGACTGAATAGTAATTTTTTAAAAACACTTCTCTGAGCCTGACTGGTCGCAATATAAAACTCATTTATTTTCCACTCAATTTAAAGTGAAAGAGCATTTGGCGTTAATTAAAGGCGAGGGGTTGAACATTGATTATTACAAATTTATCGCGCAGTTTTGATCGATTTCACGTCCATCAACTGACAGTTAAAACTTAATTTAAACCATTTACTTAGAAGTGAACAGAAAAAAAAACAGAGTTCAACAAAAAAAAGTGTTCGTTCAAATGAAAGAGCAAATGTTTGAAAATCTAATTCAGACAAAACTAATACACAAAATAATAAATCAAATAGAATAATAATGAACTTCAAATTCGAATTCAAAATCATAACTCGAAGAGATATCGAAAAAAATGTCTTTTTCACGTCATCAAAATACCATAAAAATTGATCTGCATTACAAAGGCCATCCAAAAGACGTGCCCGATCTATCGATCATTCTTGGTTATTTTGGTGTTGATCGTAACGTGTTTGCTATCGCCAAACCCAATGAATAAACAAAAACAAAATTAATGTGTTTTGCCGTGCGGTTTGTCATTGTGCGGGCTTTTTGTTTGTGTCCGGATAATGCAATGATTTTGGTCATTGTTTATTGTATTTTTGTGAACATTGAAAATTGAATATATCAACATCATTTTTTGATTTTTCAAATGGAATTCTCTATTAAATTATAGAAATATTCCAGTTCTATTGTTGTGTCACGAATGTTAATGGGCCCTCTTTCTTCACATTTGTGGCTGAGGTCATTAATGCAGTTCCAACTCAATTTAGAGAAACGCACTCATCGACGACGACAACAACAACAATCATAATGAGGCGGAACAACTGGTATAATGTTCAGATAACGACGATGATTTGATGACGTTGATTTTTGTTGTTTACAAGTCATTGCGACTCATGGTGTGTGCACCTTCGTTGGTGACGATTCACTTCGCTTGAATATTCATTTCCTTTCTTACTAATGAAATTTCTGCTATGATTATTACGTCGCTCCGTGTGCAGCGAGCGTTTCGACATTCAAATGAAATAATCAAAGCAGTGAGCACTCATGCTTCAGTAATATTCGCCTTTATTGTTTGGATTCACAAAGCGCTAATGGAAATATGAAATGAATGACATATATTGAAATCACATGTTTTATGGTGATTCAAACAAAATGAATGAAATAAAGAAAAAACTTGTCCAAAGTGCATGGAAGAAAAATGTAAAACATTTGAAATTTGTTCGAAAGACTGATAAACATTGAATTTTGTACATGTGTGGCGTTCGATGATGCATATATCAACACAAGACGGCATCAACATGCATTCTCGCACATTTTCTCCGATCCCAAAAAAAGCAGGTAGTAAAACTGCATGCCGAAAACTCAAACAACAACAAAAAAAGAAGAGTGAACGGAGACTTGACATAAGGCTCTCTAACGTTGTTTGTGGCATTCAAAAACATTCCAAATTAATCGTTTGTTATTCCATTCAATTTTCTATTTAATCTGATGCAGTTTATCTTCGGAAGAATGTGCATTATTTTCGTTGTTTGGGTTAGTTCTTTTTTTCTTCATTTAGTGTTTGTTTTTGTGTGCGGTCATAAACGGCTTGATTGTGAATGGGAAAAACCGCAAAAAGAACAAAATGCAAACGGCTGTTCCTCAATTTAAAAGAGGGCCCAATCATTTTCTTTTCACTCGCTTTCGAAAAAAAACTCCATTTGAAGTGGTTTAGTGATCAAGCCGGAGAATTAGTAGTTTAAGTACAGCGTTTTTTTGTATAGATGAGTTGAAATTTAGATGGATCAACAGCTGATACAGTATCTCATTTGTCACAGGAAGAACCATATTCAAAATGAAATAAATACGGGCAATTTAAACCACGGGAATTCAAACTGCAAACCAAAAAGAATTGACAGCAAAAAAAAAAGATGCATCATTTTGACATCAAAAGAAATGTTTTCAGTTATTTTAAATAAATTGGACACATTTTTCACAAAGCGAACATCTTGTCTCTCATGAGAATCTCGTGATGGGATAATTGTACACATTTTTTTTCTCTCTTGTCGTATTTATCTTTTGGTTTTGAGTGTTTGGATTTCAAATTATTTCGTCGTTTGTTTGAAAATCAAATTATGAAAAACTTACTTTGACTTTTTCCAAATATGATTGTAGTTCAGCGTATGGATCCTCTTCAAGATCGTCACCGAATAAGTCATCACCGTGGTTTTTGTTGGTGTGACGGCTGTCGCCACCGTTATTGACACCGACGATTTCGTTAATGTTCGTTGCATTTATTTCTCGTAAACTATCACAATTATTTCGATGTTTGTCAAATGTAACGCTTCTATCACCGTCGTCATCGTCATCGGCATCGTTTGTTTGTTTATCGTTGCATTTGTTTGAATTTGGCAGCCGTCGCTCGTCATTTTTTAACAACATAACTGTTTCCTCTTCCGGTCGTTGTACACAATAACCAGCACCGCTGTCAACCATATCACCTCCCAATGCACCGTCCTTTTTATCGCTTTTCAACGCTGAAATAGAAATTTTATTCGAACATTTTAGTTTTTTTGTATTACATGAAAAGGGATTTGGTTATGAATGTTTACATTGCAACCTCTTTAAACACAGAGATTGAACATTTTCGAACAAGCATTTTTAAGAATTATTCTTTTCAATTAACTATAAAAAGTCTTGTATTGTAAAAGTCTAAAGGATTATGAACTACTTTTCAAACTAGGCACAACGTGATTGGCAGAAATTTCTTTCCGAATTTAAAATACTGATAATGATTTAAAATAATGACTACCATAATGAGCGATGTAAAACTGTATCCAGAAAAGTATGCGAGTTTGAGACTAACTAATAAATTATCACGTGTTGAAATATTATTTTAATATCCATCTGTATTCCTTAGTATCTTTACGAATAAAGAAATGTCATGTAAGTGCATATGTTTGTCGTTTTGAAATGTTAAAGGAAAGAATCATATCCTCGTATGTTCGAACATAATAATTGTGACGAATGTGGGAGAAATTTGAGAACATTGTCAAATGTATTTAATAGATAAGAAACTTCAAAGTAAAAAAAAACTTGAAAAAATGTGTTTTTAGTGTTACGGTGGTATTTGTATTAATGTCTTTGGCGCCTTTGAACATTTTATTTCGTCATTCAAATTGAAATAGGTAAAGAGAAAAATGTTTTTTGGAAGGAAATAAAATTAGTGCCGCTCTCAAGGATGTCTATTCATCGGAAATTTATTACACAAATTGAGATGTCATACCTTTTTTTGTGTTGAAAACTTTTTTTTTAATATGTTCATTCAAACTGAATAGTAAACTAAAAAGCCGAAAATATTTGAAAATAGAAGAAGAAAACAGTCATTTCTGTTGGTTAAGAAAAATGAGCGAATATCGTAGAAACCGAAGACATTCGATGACCTATTCCAACCATGCTTTCGTTCATTATTCTTTCCACTCAGCATGACTTTGTATTCGAAATTTTCGAATAAAAAAAACAAAACATGCTCATTGTCTTTCAATGGTGCCTTTCTAAAAAAAACGACATAAATGAAATAAAACATGCGAAGAACACGCATTTCATCGATATACAAAAAAAATGTGTAAATCGAATTGTGAAATGCGTGAAGAAAGTCACGCATTTGTGTGATTGTCATTTATTTCGCGTGGTTTCCGCCTATTGAAATTTTTTAAGTAAATTCAAACAAATAATCCAATTAGCCGCAATTATTCCAACTATTTTCACCGTCACCATTCACAAAGAGCATCAGCCGGGTTGACCCCTGGTTTTGAATTAACACTTCTTTCGTTGTTTTATCGTGAAATTCATTAACAATCAATTTGATGACGCAGATTACGATGTGAAAGAGGCGCGCAAAAAACGATCCAAAAGCCAAATGGCGGCATGGAAGAATGTTCTTTTCATCACGTTTCTTTTGTCTCTTCATAAAGAGATTTTTCGATGAAATTTATGTTTTAATTAATTCTTGCGTGTTCTGGAGTCAAAGTCATTGATCGTTTTGCAAAACAAAACCGAGAAATGGAGAGAGATACGTAGAGGATACGCACACACTCAAAATATGCGCAGCAAAGGACACGATTGTATTGTGTACTTTGTGAATGGTGTCATGAAATTGAATACCAAACATTGTTTCCATTGTTGATGGAGAATATTCAACTTTGGCATGATTTCCGTTTGTTGCCAAAGAAGCAGGTGAACAGAGATTGAGCAAGAATGGGCATAAAACCAGCGAAACAAACGAAGAGACCAACTGAAGAAAAATGCCGTAATATAAAAGATGTGATGGGCAAATGCGCAACATGTATACAATGATGAACACCATCATCACAACATTAACATGGCAACACCGAAGAAGAACAACACGACCGAAGTGTATCAGCATAATTGCACACAATTCTTCTCTCATATTTTTGTGTGGCACGATTCAAAACAGTAAAGATAATGTTTCTCTTTTTCTCTCGTTTTGCTTCTTTTCCATCTCTTGCCGAACGAAGAACGTAGATGGAAAAGGTCGAACTGAATGGGTTTTTTTTTCTCTCGCTAAATGGGCAGTTTTACGGTGCAATACAAGAGAAGAAAAAAAAATGTTGCAGGCGGAGAAAGATGCTGTTAAAAGAATAATATGAAAAATCACTAAATGAAAATGTAAATGCGCGCACATCGCCGCAAGGCTCATTTTCGGCATTGACGAAGGTTGTGTGCACTCAACTTCAACTCAACGTATGCGTAATCTGATGCATATTATTTTACTTCATTGTAACTCATCTTTTGTTTTTGAGGGTCTGTTGCAGTTTTTCTCATGTTCACTAAGTAAGCAGAAAGAGCAACAAAAACATCTTTTCGCATAACCATTTAAGGAACCATGAAACAGTCGAATTTTTGGGCTATCAATTTTAAGACCGCAAATTGAATCGCATTAAATGTCGGTGTTTCAGAAATGAAATGGCATTATTTGTACTATGGGCACCTCCTTCACACGTGCAACAAGGTAGCTGAATTGTGCTTTGAAAAAAATGACTCTCTGTGAAAAGCCTGCTCAACAAAACCGATTCAAAGCGTTTCTATTTTTATAAAATTTTTCACACGTGGCTCAAGGCACTTGCTCAACGTTGCAAATCTTGTGATGACATGAAGATGCAATATGACAATGAGAGCAATTCATCACAGTGAAAAATTAATTCTTTATGGTTAATTTTGGTTTTTGTTTATTCTTATAAATTCTCTCATTTTGAGCGGTCAGCCGTTTCTCTGTGATTTCCTCTTTTCTTTGTTTTCAAAGTTGTTTAGTGAAAACAATTTATCTGATTAAGTGGCGCCAACACCATAATTACATCGTTCATTTTTTTACGTCTATCATGAATACGCAAAATATTCATTCCGGCCTTATACATTCATTTCTATTGCATGAATTGCGTATTCGTACACTGTTTCACTGACTGAAGTAGGCTATCTCATGGTTACGAACAATTGACCATGTGATTTAAAATAAAAGCATTTTTATGCAAATATTTGAGTCATTTTAATTCAATTTAGTTGACTAAATGTTGATTTTTTTATTGAGATAACTAAATAATGAATTGAGCAACAGCGGAATATGACGAGAAAAGAGAGCAATGTGTCCAATTACTGCGCAGATTTTTTTCTCGTTTCATGTGTTTTGACGAGCAATTTCCATATTTTTTTGGACTCACATAAACTCATTCGACATTTGTGTTGTTATATAAAAGATAATTTGCCATTTAACTTGCATTTGATGTTTGTAAAGTGATGATCACACAATTTCGTCATTGTCAAAGGTGAAAAAAGTGAAGAATTTCAATGCACTGACGCGACATCGATTTCAAAACGTTTTCTGAATTGATTGATTGAAGACCATGTGTGTGTGTGCATGCGCGCGCCTCAAATGCGAGCATTAGATAAACATCCATTTGGCGACAAATCAATAAAATCACATTCCTATTTCGTCTCTAAACTTTGTGCTGCACACATTTTGTGAAAATGGTGACGGCTGGCTGACTGATGATGATTTAAATGAAACAATCAATTTATTAAATTGCCATTTTGAAGTGGAAATAACTACGAAAAGTGCGCGCGTCCACTGATTGAATTGATGATCGTTGTTATGTTTTTTTTTTTAAATGGCACACACAGAATGAGAGAGAGAGAGCGAGAGAGCAAGAGAGCAAAGAATGTTTGGCATTCGTGAGAAATAACAAACTCACTCAATAATAATAAAATGGGATGCAATTCAAATCGAATAGGTTGCTGATTATTTATGAACTAAAAACTATTAAAAGTCAATAAATAATGTCAAATGGTAATTTATGTGAATGAAAATGGAAAATATACTCTTTATATATGGGTTTTGTGCTTGAACGAAAGAAGAAAAAAACACCATCACTGTACGGCTTCATCAAATGAAGATTTTATTTTGCACCCATTGATCGTGTTTGCAATGAAGCGACTATTTTCGTCGGCCTTTCTTAGTGAATCCGACGATTATTGCACGCAATTTTCCAGTTTAAAATGAAAATAAAATTGAACCGATTCATCTGGCCAAATGCAATAATTTACGAGGTAAATTAAGCACAAGAGCGAAACTAGAGGAAACGAATTGCTCGCGCGCGCACACATACACATGGCCAAGAACTGTGCGAGCCAAGGAACAACAGTTATTTGAGACTTTCTATAAACCATACACTCGTCTGGTGGTTTTTTTGTGTTGTGTGCCGCTCGCAAATAGCCCAAATTATGTGCACATAGGCGCATAGAGAGCCGAGAAATTCAATATGATTTGTGGTCGCGTTGTTTGTGGCAGCAGCAGCACCAACATCAGCGGTGGTGGCGGTGGCGGCAGCGAATACACAACAAGAAGAAGAAATATGGAAAAACACGGATAATCGGTATGTTACTTGTAGATTATGATAACGATTTTGCGCCGCTTGTGAACATGTTTTCGAGTTGCCCCGTCACTCTGTTGCATCTAAATTCAACCGAAAGCACCACTTTAGCTATCAAACTGAAGACATTTATTATGGTCATTAAGTCATAATCGAAAAAGAGCTGAGTAAATTAAAAACAGCACGAATTACCTGAGCGATTGAAAATAGAATAAACTCTCGCCATTTATTAAAGCAAACACAACAGCCAACACGAACAAACAAACCAAAAAAATAGTTTTAGTACAACAACATATATATTTCTCATGTAAAGTATGCGGTTTTATTTGATTATATTGAGGAAACAACGAGGCATTTAATAATAATTGGAAGGACCACCTCTAACCATACAAGAAATTGATCTTGTTTTACATCAACAATAAACAAATCTCTCGAAAGAACGGTTATGTCCGCATGCATCTTCTTGTAAATCACCACATAGCCACCAGAATACGCTTCGCGGAATTTATGCATCAGTTTCCCTGCGAACCGAATAGGTTTGGCATTTCAAATTTGCCATTTACATTTATGCCAATGATTCCGTTAAACATTTGTTATTTTCACATTTTACATGAAACTAGAACTTTTTCATATGAACACTTATTGCCGAGCGTTGAAGAGGGTTCAATGTAGAGCGCATTGCATCCATACTGAAATGCCATACGGCATTACGATTCGCAAAAATGTGTCATATTGGTTTTAACTAAAACGATAGCACATATGCTTGGCGCACATCTTCGCAGAAATATCTCGTTCTGTCTCGACTGGCACTCTGAATGGGTCTCGCTGTGTATGTGTGTGAATTTACATTATTCGAGGTTCAACGGCAGAAAATGTTATGAGCGCTCATGTTTTAAAATGCTTAAAACTTAAGTTCAGAATAATAAGTACATGTTATGGAAATCATCAACCATAACATCGAAACAAATGTGGCCCTTAACATTATTCCGAACAAATCCAAAGTGTATTTGGTTCTGGAAATTGGCATTTTTTATGATTTGTAATATACAACAGATTTACTCTCTAATCCATTTTATGTTCGAGCTCTAGTTTGTTGGACCATTTACAGCCAAGATAGCTGAGTTAATCTTTTTGAACGGCTTTGCGAGGCTATTTAGGTTCTGGTTTCCTTTTTTCGATGAATTTGCATAAACATGCGTTCGTTTGATTTTACAAATAATTTGACGATTTGCATTGCATTCGATGTGCTAGACCCTGTCTAGTTTTGAAACTGACTACATCTCACTATCGACCACATATTATTCATACGTGTTTAACAAAAGTTTACTCATAAAAATTGATACTTATGAAAAATGTAAACTTTTTTCCAGTGATAAAATGAACAATTTGCAAAATGCTGTCTTATAAAATCATTGAAATGTACATGATATTTAAATAAATGTCTCTCATCAAATTTGAAATGAGGGAAACATGCGATTGCGTTGATTTTATTACCATATGAGCACAATTTAAATGATCGAATTTCAAGCAGCGCAAATCAAAACACTGGTGGCAAACAGGCCCCAGCGCAATAATGTATATGAATAAAAAAATAATGTAATAGTCATACCGTTGTCACAATGATTTGATGTCCCGCTGTTACGGTCGCATTTCGATGCAGTGGCGGTTGACGCCGCGATATCATCGTTCAATTTTTTGTTGTTATCACTTGAAATGGTTGAGCCGCCACATAAAACAGAAGCTGTTTTCCGATCGTTTTTGCAATCGGCGACATTATCTAAACGCTTCGAAACGCCACATTGACCTTTTCCATTGCCGTTAACTTGTTCGTCATCTCCGTCGTTCGATGAATTGGATAATTTGTGCAATTCGTTTCCTCTGGCAATTGGCCCGTGGACGTGATTTATCACAGCATTATGTGATGTGCCGCTGCTGCTGTTGTTGTTTGCTTGTGTGCTGTTATCATTATCCGCTGGATCGGTGTTTGGTTTGGTTGCACCATTGTTTCGATTGTATTTCTTTGGTGGTACCGGCGGTGGCATTGACTTTTTCATCACATTATTATTGTTTCCATCACTTTTTATTGTACTTGTCAATGAGTATTGGTTTGTTGCTGATGGCGATTGATTGTCGGCCGAATGACCATTGGTCAACTTTTCAGACGCATCAGAATTTGAATTCTGATTTATCGTCGTTATCTCACGCATTTGGGACATTTCCGCTCCATTGATTATTCATCGGTTTGCCATCAAGAACCAACTGAACAAGTTTCGTTGTGTGACTGTGAGAGACGCGAATGAGTAAGCCAGTGATAAAATCTACAGGGAAAGAAAGAAAAAAAATGAAAAAATAAACATGAAAAATACATTAGTAAAATTATGAATAATAATATTTGGAAAGCGACTACACAATCAATTAAAGGCATTTTTCGGACATATAAAACGCTATTTTGGTGTTGTGATGATGCACACCGGTGATAGGGCGCGTTTGATCTGTGCCGACACGTGATGAGTGTAAGCTCAAGAGAAACATGCATGCACATCAACCAGAAATGAAAATGGGGGTCGCTTTCTCACAAAACCCAAATCGAACCGTGTACATCTCGAGTGCGCGACCGTGTGCATCGCCGTAGATGATTTATGTTTTAATCGAGTTTCATTTGACAGGTATCGATTTCAACTCGAATGGAAAATATTAATCAAAAGAACGTTCCGAAAAATGATACGGGACTCAAGCAAGACGGAACAATGTTGAAATATAAACCGTGTAACTGAATCATATATCATGTTTTTGTGGCCGTTTTTTTATGGGATCTTTTTTTTTCTCTCTTAAGACATCGACAACAAACTTCATTTAATAAAACGACATAATTACAAAACTTTTTGAATGATTTTGTTAAGATTCTTTTAAATTAAATATTATGACGTTCTATAAATAATGGAAGAAATCATTTTTTACGCTGAGAAATTCATTCATATTGAAATTAAATGAGAAATGGTGAGAGGCGCAGAGAGAAGGGAGAGATAGAGAGATATGTATTGACGAGCCTTCAACCGATGACAAACAATGTTGAAAGTAAGTCGCAAATCCAGTATTTTCAGATTTAAAAAAGTCTTTAAGCTGCTATGCAAATACGACAGTTGACGTGAGCCATTTGCAAAATATTTAAGATGGGATAAACTTTATTGATTAATGATTCGATCAAGACCGTTCACTTTTTTTTGCTTAAATAAACATGCAAAAACAATATGCGCACACATGTAATGTACATTAATTATTTTACTATGAAATCAACAATTTCCAATTGATTTGGAATGCTTATAGTATAAAAATAGCGTAATTAGAATGTATACGAGATGACGATGAATGTTTTAAATTGTTTGACTCGTTTGATGTGTTGAGTGTCATTGTGATTTGTTGTTCAATGTGAGGCGATGTGAGGTATATAGAAGTTTGTGTGGTTTACCCGATTTGTTGCTTTAATTCATCATCTATACATATAAAATCGTCTATTATAAATCAATGTCTTTTACATTCTCTCTGAACAAATTGAAAATTGCGACGTAATCTACTTTTTTTCATACTCATTCGTACAAGAGACAAACCAAAATCATTCTTCTCAAAAAAAATATTACATATTGAAACTACAATCATTGTATAGACATGCCTAACCATTACTGCGCATTTTATACAAGCCAAATGGCATAATTTTTGAAGCGAAAAATGCACAAGATCACAATCTTAGAACATTTTAAAGTAACGAATAGAAAAATATTGAATGAGAAAGTGTAAACATTTCCTCGTTTCCAATCGCTGAGCGCACACACGTACACCCAAAGGAAATGCAGAACGTCGAAAATGCAATATGCAACTGGTATGATACAATGCGTGAGAATTGTTATAAGTCTATTTAACATGAATAGATGGGTTTGTTGAAGTTTAAAAAGTGCTTCAAAGATTGAAATTTGTATTTAGATGTAAAAAAGGTGGTGTGGAGAAAGAGCGACAGGCATTCGTGTTGGAATGAATAATTGCATGCATTCATTAAAACATACGGTATACACATAACAAATGTATCGATTTGTTAAAGAGACGATTGTATCGCTGTGAAATATAGACTCAAGCTAAACGTGGCATGTTTCACAGGCACTGAAGTATTTTTGTCACATTTGACAAAGTCGTGACTTATTAAAAGAAATCATTTCGTTTCATTTTGAAGCTGCGAAAAAAAGAGCACTAACTACAAATCCGAAGAAATGCATTTAAAATATTCGCACTCAATTCGAATAAAGTTTCACGTTCACGAACGAACGAAAAAAAATTCGTTTATATGAAAATGTCAATATTTGAATTGATTGACAGCTAATTCATTGTAACTGTCATTTCTCGGCTTGTTCGTTAGCAGGTTATTGAAAGCTTGTGTATTTGTGAGTTTGTTTATTTGCGCGAGATTTAAAACACAATAGATCTCATGACGTGGGCCGAACAATTCGACAAAGAAAGAAAAAACACCACCACCAACAACAACAACAC
>NW_022200178.1:630177-636260 GCF_009176525.2 Contarinia nasturtii | reverse complement strand
AATTTATAACGGTAAGTTTAATATTCGTTTATGATCAAAACCTCATCAACGATAAGTGTCGAACTTTCAGCAAACGATAACGTATGAGCAACAAAGCAACAAATAATAATTTGTGTAATGACGTTGACGACACGCACTTTTTTTCTTCTTCTTTCGCCATTTCATTAATGAATCGGACTCTGTCGTTTTAGCATCTTTGTGGCAATTAACATTTTTCACTCTTTGTAAGCACTTTGCAGACGATGGCCCATGATGGGCCGCCCATCATAAAATTTGCTGTCTACGTGTCAAATGATCCAACACCGTAATTATCACATTTATCGAACAAAAATATAATAAGTGAAGACAAAATCGAAGTGGAAATAATTTTGCATAAAAATAAATCGATCCAAATATGGTATTTTGCATACGGTGAAATTGTCGTTCACGACAACAAAAACAATCGAAATGTGTTTCATTTCACAGAATTCTGGTTTTCTTCACATGAAAATGCCGCGGCGCAACGATCGGTTTTGGTGGAAGTGAAATGTAATTGAAGTGCATTTTCACAACGATTAATGGTGGAGAAATCAAATAAATATTAAAGCAAACCTTTCAAAATGACCCAATGTCGATCGATTAACGTTTGTTAAAATGAATGCTGAAAATTTGAATTGCAACAGTTTAGTTAAAATATTTGTGTCGTTCGTGTTTTTTTTTTTTCACCACGGTTTCCAAATGTTCATTGTAATATATACAATCTGATCCGTTGTTACATTCACATAAAACAATTTCGATAATATTTCTTGTGTTATCGGTGCTGTGGCCGGAGTTTCAGTTGAAAAAAAAGAGTCGTACTGTATCTGGGCCGCATTTGAGTCAGTGCACAATGGTTATGGTTAGTGATATCTCTTTTATTATGCTTGGGCTTTTGCGCATTTTTCCCCCTTGTTATTTCATTTTCATTCGTTTCGTCAAATACTTCCTGTTCGATAGTGCATTTCACATGTGAGCTGAGGTGCGCGAGCGCACTCTCTGCACACATAAATTATTCTTGTTCAACTCCCCGAAAAAGATAACTATCGTAAATAACTTGATTTATGTGTGTTGATAACCGAGGTTTGTAGCTGCATTTTTGTGGAATCGACAACGGATTCACTTTGCATTTCATGTGCACTTTGAATACGAAATATTTTATTTGGAGTATATTTTTTTGCTCTTTCACCAAACTGAATTACGGTATTTTGAGCGTTCTTTTGAGCGCCCATTCAATCCGTTCGGTTCAGGAGAAAGAGTAATTAATTAATGGGATGTTTATGTAATTTTAACATATAATACACATGCGCGATATCATTTGGCCAAGCTTTCCATTTCCAATTTGATCAACGAGAACCGATTGCATGTGCGCGTGTGCGCATTCATATAACAAAGACTTTTTTTCGACGAAATATTCACAACGAATATAAGCTTGCGGTAAAAGCGCTTCAATGCATTTCTTTGTCGATGATGCCGTTTTTTTTTCTTCTCTTGAGAGGCCTGCATGGAGTACCGTTTGGTGGGTTCACGTAATTTGATTGCGCAAAATCCGAAAACTTTATCACAGGATCAAATCTGAATAAAGAGTACTTGGTCATTGTAAGAGTGCCATTTTTCCAACCAAATTGCAATTGATACAAACCGAACGGTTTTCGAAATAGCCCCAGAGCACACTTTGATTGGTTCAAAGAAACAAACTATCGTAAATAGGAATTGTGCATATGTGTGTGTTTGCATTCGAAAAAATGAATGATTTGTTTGTGAAAAAGTCACATTTCCCAACTATTTATGACTTTCACAGAATGAACAACAAAAAAATCTGTACATTTGACCAATATAATTTCTGCTTTCCTAAAAATAGATAAGATAAGAACCATTTATTTACAAACATCAATAGTTTTACGATCATTGGCTCTTTTTGTATGATAGTTGGGTTTACATACCAAACGTAATGTTAGGAATCGCATTGACAATTTAATTAAACGCCTAATCGTGTATTTTTCTGGGGCGCTTATCACCATATTAGCGATATGATTACTATTCTAACCATTTAGACAAATTGTACAAACACTCATCGTTCATCGTTTTATTGAATAATTTTTTTGTTGTTGTTGGTATTGTTGTTGCTCTCGATCGAACGGAAATGTTTTTAAATTGGATTTTTCGAAGTCTTTGTCGATGTTGTCTCATGACAACATTTTATGTAAGCACAAGAAAACGCAGAAAAACGTAATGACAACTGAAATGCAAACAAACCAGCGCAAATATACACAATTCGACTGTTGATAAGTTTGGACAATTTTTTGGCTTGTATATTTTAAGTTACGCTAAGTAAACAAGAGAAACGATCACCACATGTTTAAATGTTATTTCCGAATTCAAGCTAACTTTGGCATTATGTCAGCGATCATTCGCTGTATTTAAAAATAGCATTTTTTTCCAGTTTTTGTCATCGCTGACACACGAAAAAACATTTATTTTCTTTAATTTGCATCGTTTTTTCCGCACGACTTCCATCAACCAAGAGAGCAACGAATATAAAAATTCCCAATTCGCACCAGAATGACATCATCGTTCGAAATTCTTTTGATCGAATATCAGTTTTTATAATCGGTCGCTGATATTGAAATGGCATTTTTTTGCATAACTTTAAAAATGTGTTATCAAAGCGATGGTCGATCTTGACGTAATATCACCCGACCATGAAGGCGACAGAAGATATTTGTTTGCATTGACAAATTTTTGTTCCTGGAATTTAGAAATTCATCAGAAATGGCGTTTGAAATGGGGCATAATGCTCATTTGTTCCAGATTAGATAAAATGAAACAACGTTTAAAACGTGTACTGAAACAGTAAACACTTGCGTGGCAATTTGTTTAGGAAATTTAAAGTGCATATTTGATGAGTTTTGTTTGTTGTATGGCATTTTTAAACTTCTTCTTTTATATATATATCTCTCTCTCTCTCTCTCTTTCTTTCTTTCTTCTCAATCTTTTTCAGAAGAACATGAAACATAAGATGTACAGAAATTATGTTTATTTGACAAAAGTTCGTGTTGAATTGTCAATAAAAATATGATTTTTCCTGTATCCTGTGATTTTTTATTTGATGATGAAAAAAGATCTCTTCTTAAAAAAAGCAGTTCTTGGGTTTATCCATCAACACATCGCGCTCACAACCGCATCATATAAATATATAAATTTCCGTTTATATGAATTTATTATTAATTCGTGGAATCATTGCATTTATCTCGGTTTGTGCGTTTGTCTTTTGTGATTCAACGTTCGAACAGATACGTGTAAGTAGCGCATCGTGGCACAAGAACAACGCTGCTGTTTTCTCTCTCTCTTTGCTGATGTATAAAAAACAAAACACAATATAATTTCAAATGAGCTAGAAATGCGAGCAATGATCCAACGGCATTACGACACGAAATAGATAAGCGAATTGAAAGAAGAGAAGAAAAAACAACAACACACGAACAAGCAGAAAGATAAAAATGTGGTTTTTGGAGTGGCGTTTGTCACAGCGAATGCGATGAAATGTTCTGGTGTTGTGAGAGTCTGGCATAGAAGTATATCGACCGTTGTGTTGTGCCATTTACCTGTTCAAGAAGTCTGAAAACAGCAGCCAATTCCAGAAAAAAGAATGATACGGCAACAGTGCATTGTGGATTATTATTATTATTCTAAGACAAAAATATATGTGTATGAAAAAACCAAAAGCGGCTTACACTGTATACAATTTGAAATAAAAATGGAAATGCCGAGAGAGAGAGAGAAAGAGACAGAAATTGTAGACAGACGTGTACATATCAAGTAAAAACAAATCAACACATCGTTCAGCAATTGTGTTATTTCCAGGTAGATTAGTTTATTTGTTTTCATATTTATTTTGTTGTTTTGTATGCAAGCAAAAGCCATTGCGGAGACGGCTATGTTGAATAGATTGACAATATGATTGAGATAGACGAAGAAAGAGTGCAACAACGTTCGAGTCAGATTGATGACGAAGACCTTTGAGGGAAGGGAGCGTGCTGTTGCCCATAAAATGGTGCTCGTGGCAGCACAGTGCGTTTGTGAGTGTGTCAAGAATTCATAAACATTGTGCTATGCATTGTTTGCATTTCTTCTCTTTGCCAGATTTAAGAATGATAGCTCAGGATGAAAGAGTCGAATGCGATGCACAATCGTGGTAATATAAGAATTTTATATATGTATAAAACGTGGCTGTTGTCGTGTTGCTTTCTTTGGAACTGAAGATCGAACAACAACAACAAAAAACGTACGCTTGTTTTTCATGCGATTCGAAGAAGTGACACAGCCACCAAACGGGGACACAAACAAACCATGAAATGGCTGTAATTGAGAATTCATTTGTTTTGAATTATTCTATTCGATTGTTGTTGTCGTTGCATCGTTCACATGTGTGGGTGACAAGCAGCGTATAGTTCGTGGTTAAAGGTAACTCGAGGTGAGAGAAACAAAGAAGTCACACAATCTACTTCAACGTCGATAGCAATCGATGCAATTTTGTATGCGCGAGACCACAGCGAATACAAGACACATCGAATGTGATTGAACAAAAAAAAAACTATACCCAACACCAA
Organism: Contarinia nasturtii; assembly: GCF_009176525.2. Classification (NCBI taxonomy): domain Eukaryota; kingdom Metazoa; phylum Arthropoda; class Insecta; order Diptera; family Cecidomyiidae; genus Contarinia; species Contarinia nasturtii. The sequence goes on along the minus strand of NW_022200178.1, from coordinate 631,635 downwards.
CATATAGAACAAAAGAACATGACAAATTCTATCGAAATAAACACTCCAATCAATCGAATCGCAACAATGACTATTGTTTAACGTTCGCTTGAATGCACGGCGCTGCAGTAAATATTCAGTCACTTCATTCATATTCAGACATCATTGTTGAAAACAAGATTCAATGGAGAAACAAAAATGAGAACGCTTCAAACGTGCTGCTCATGTCACTGACACGAAAATTGAATATCCATTGATTGGAAACTTTGTTTACGTTGAAATGAACATTCCGATTTGGCCAAAACAATGCATATCCATCATTTCTATTGAATATTCGATGATTGAATACAATTTTTTTTTCGATTTTTTTCTGATTTATTTTATTCAAGAAATGTGATCAAGTTGGAACGTGCTTCATTGAACTTGGCCCATTTGTTATTTCCATTCGCTTCTTTTTTTGTTTTTATTTATCTTTTCAACGAAAGAAATTGAAAAAAAACCTAATCCGAAAATGATGATTTTAAAAACATTATTTGTCGGAGCCACCCACATGGATTATGGTCGTCGCCTTTGTTTACATAAATCTATTGAAAAATAGCTTAGTCTCTCATTATCAGTTAAGAAATACCAGATGAAAGTAAACAGTCAGTCTGATTGATACTGAAGCCTTCCAAATTCAAAATGAAAACAAAACAAAAAAAAATCGAACATTATTATAGGATCATGCCCCTTGAACACAGATATCTCGTAATTTATTTCTTTATATTACAAGAGGAACTGGCTCCGATAAGCCGTCGTTTTCATCCCTAAAAAAGACTCAACAATCTAAGCATTTGAATCGCTTTTGAGGATTTATCTTGAAAGTTATTTTACGTGCGGCCAACTAATCCTTACGCATTCAAACGATCACGAAATGCTTTCAAAATGCACCGAATTTATGGAAAATCATAAAGAATTTTAATGTTCCGGACTTTGTCGACGGTATTATCAAAAATAATAAAATAAAATCACATGTATATTTACACCGGGAGTAGGGTGCGTCGATTTTTTATTTTTGAAAATGAAAAAAACGGCTAGTGCGGCTTTTGTAGACCTGGTCGAGAGTAACAACTTTTGTTCTGGCACTTTGGCCTACACCCCCCTCATTTTCACCCCGCTCGATTTGAAGTTCGTAATTTTTCGAATGAATTTTTTTCAATAAATTTGTATGAAAGTGAATTGGTTTTAGTATTGTTGTATATAGTATTAGAGGAGCTCTATAAGATAGGCCCATCACAAAAATGCACTTTTCATTTTTTAGGAAAAAAAGTTGCAACGAAATTTTTTTTCGCCCATCGATTTTCAAAAAAGTCATCTAAAACATATGCTTCCGTCAATATTTTTGCTCAAAAATTCATGTATTTTTGAATTCCGCATGCCCAATTTACTAAAGCACCATGAATCGCCACAAAACTTTTTCCTGCAAACTTTTTTTTCAGA
>NW_022200178.1:599418-625177 GCF_009176525.2 Contarinia nasturtii | reverse complement strand
TCTGAAAAAAAAGTTTGCAGGAAAAAGTTTTGTGGCGATTCATGGTGTTTTAGTAAATTGGGCATGCGGAATTCAAAAATACATGAATTTTTGAGCAAAAATATTGATGGAAGCATATGTTTTAGATGACTTTTTTGAAAATCGATGGGCGAAAAAAAATTTCGTTGCAACTTTTTTTCCTAAAAAATGAAAAGTGCATTTTTGTGATGGGCCTATCTTATAGAGCTCCTCTAATACTATATACAACAATACTAAAACCAATTCACTTTCATACAAATTTATTGAAAAAAACTCATTCGAAAAATTACGAACTTCAAATCGAGCGGGGTGAAAATGAGGGGGGTGTAGGCCAAAGTGCCAGAACAAAAGTTGTTACTCTCGACCAGGTCTACAAAAGCCGCACTAGCCGCTTTTTTCATTTTCAAAAATAAAAAATCGACGCACCCTAACCGGGAGTAATTAAACGGGCTCCAACGGAATGTGATGCGCGACGCGTAAAATTGTCAAAGAAATGACCTTTCACGAAATTTTATGTGCAACTTACGTGCCAACGAATTGTGAAAGAGTTTGAGAATGAAATAAACCAAAATAAAAAAAACAAAACAGAATCCACGTAATCCCGACGAAATTGACGATGCAAAACGTACGCACACCAAATGGACACAATTAAAAATAAAAGCGTTTATATGGTCGATCGTGGGATCCGAGATCCTCTTGTGATCGAACGGATGAGTGTATTTTTCACCTTTTTATGACGTTCATCGAATATTACATTTAATATATATATATATATATATATATATATATATATATATATATATATATTTTCTTTAAATAAAAATCGGCTGAACAAATAGGCGTAAATAAAATGTAAAGAAAATATGCCAATGAACACTGTGCGCAAAAAAGATTGTGGCAAGAAAACGCAAGTGAAAAAAAGACACGAATTAGCTTGATTAAAGAAAGAAATTTCAAGAACAGCGATGATGACGACGACGACGACGGTCACCATTTCGACATACACACACACACACCGTGGCGAATAAAATGCGATAAATACTTATGAATAATAACAACAACGTAAAATGCCATTGTTGTGTCGTTTGCGATTGATCGCATACACAGAGGCCGAGAGTGTTTTGTGTGAGAACAGTGGAGCGAGTTCAAGGCCATGATCGAACTGCCACTTCACTAATACCATTGAATATCAACTAGCTTTTTTTGATATATCGCCACATCATACAATTTTTACGATACAATCTTTCGAACAAAAACATTGTTTTTTTTTTGCTGCTCGTTCATTCTATGTATCCCTCATGTAAATATTATCTTTCGATTCATTAGAGCGATGCCAGCTCTCTTTTCATATTTCAAATCACTAGAGAAGAAAATACGAAAACGACCAGCATGAAGTTCGTTTTTTCGGAATACAAATGAATGAATCAGTACACAATAGAAACATTGTTCATTGCTGCCTCATCAAAGTGTTGCAATAACATTTGTCTTGTGTGATTTTCAAGTGTGTCTGTTTTTTTTTTTTTAAATAAATTTCGTTGTAAGTTAACAGCTATTGTCTTGAGCAATCGTATTTGGCATTTTAATGGTACATCCTCAACAATCTGAGTGAGTCAAACAATAGACGTCGTATGTATTGTCCCATTTTTTTGGAACGAAATAGTTTTAATGTGCGCATGGAGTGTGATATATAGATTCTTCCACTTCCTTTAAGTTTTTTGACTTCATTTAATAAAACAATTTGTTTGTGTATCTCTTTCCATTTGTTGTGCCATTTCAGTTGTGCGTTTCATTTTTTTTATGCCAAATTCGTTAGCTAATGATCGGATGACTTGGCATAAAAAATGCCTTCTAATTTGAGAGGCATGCACGCCAATCATTTATCATTTTTTGAAACGCAAATGCCAAATTTATGTTTTCGTTTCGTGTGTGTCAAAATGGTCAAATTGGATTTGATTTAGCAAATAAAATTTATTTCTATAAGAGTCCACTTAAACTGTACCTCAAAAATCATCTTCATCATGCCGTTTGATTGGACCTTTTGAACAATTTTTTTTTGTTCGTTTGCTCATCTCCTCAAAATGTAATTATATAAGTATAAAATTAAAGTCGGAATCCAAAGTTTGATTCCAAACCGACAACCGAATTAATCAAATTTTAAATCACGTTTCTTTTGTCCCTCTTTCTCGCCCGCTCTCTCTGTCTCTCTCTCTCAAAAAATTCTCTTTATTAAAAAAGATCGTATTCTAAAAGTAGACGCCAATTAATGATGTTCTGAAATGGTTTCATTCAAATCTCTCTCGTAAATCGGATAAGTCTTTGCGTAACAAGTAAGATCCCATTGCCCACTGACCAATTATTTCACGCTCATTAAGATGTGATTTGTTAAATGAATACTCAAGAAGAAAAAAACCAATTGCATCACTTCTCACTTCTCCAAAACCATCATTAATTTAACTTACAATATATGAATGGATGTGATTTCTTGACGAGAAACGAACGGTTCAATTGAAAAAGTCATCGACAAATTGCGCTTCAAGCGATAATAAGGTCAAGTGGCAATTGAAAATGCTTCAAAATAAAATGGAAATAATTGTTGCAATGTTTCAAATCATTTCCAAATCGGTTCATTCTCTCTCTGTCTCTGCACTTCGCATCTGAAATGGACTTGTTTCACCTAATTCGCGCAAATTATCATACATTTTTTGCATGCGTAGGCGATTCACATGCAAAAATGTTGCATGTAGAAAGCAATAATTCAATGGGGGCTCGTGTTCGTTTTACGGCCAATCGTTTTACGGCCAATGAATGTGTGTACGTTGTCGAGCGTGCGTCGAACTGGAAAAAGCATCGAATTCTCCAAAACGAAAACCAAGAGAGCCGAAGCAAACCGAAAAAAATTGCATCACAAATGATAAAACAGAGCAGAAAAATGGCACTGCTAAATGCTAATAAAATAAAAGGTCATAAATCAATAATAATAGGCTTTCCAGGAATAATCTCAACAGTATCCACAACAATCATCATGGCACAACCTCGGTCTTTTTTTTGTGTGTTTTTTTTTCTCTTTCGTTGTGTTTTACCACAAATTACGATGGATTTTGTGCGAACACAACCTACAATAACATAACACGAACAAAAATATTAATTCAATTTTGTTTTGATGTGAATTTCATTCTTTGGCGGTGTACTGTATTTCCAACCGTATCTCGTGCGCTGTTTGCTCAAAGGCGAAGGTAAAGGAGTCGTGTCCGTTAAAAACCGTGAAAAATTGTTTGGGCAATTTTGAAAACGCATTTATATTAACGTGTTTAAGGGTATGGCAACGACGCGGCAAATATGAATTGGAGTATAGTTTCATAAATTCAAGGCCGGAAGAACGCGTTTGCGAACTGGATTCACTAATTATTATTTAAAGTAACATTTTCATGCGAAAAACAGATGGAATTCTAGTTGAAAGCAATCATTTTAAACACAAACACACACATTTGGGGTCTCGATGTGTTCGAAAGGTATTTGTTGAACATTTATCACTTACACAAATTATTATTGCGATGTTATCATGCGACTGCATGCAAGAAGAAGAAAAGATCGCGGATTTTACATTGACACACGATGTTTATGTTAAACGCAAAGGATGGCACATTTGTACGTCTCTTTTTTTGTCTAATTTTTATTCATGTATGAAATTAATTCAGTTTTATGGCTTGCTACAAAATGGAACCATGTACCAATGCAGAGATAACAGAAAAATATTACAATCATTGCGTTTGAATGTATGTTATATGCACAGAGAGAGAGAGAGAGAGAGAGAGAGAGAGAGAGGTTGAGATTCATTCAATGAAATGCGTTCATTCGTAAGGTATCGCATGCTCCAATCATTTACATAAATATTGCAATGTAAGTACTTGTGCTTAACAAAACACAATTTTTTTCTCTCTTCACTAAAAATAACATCAGACTTAACATTAACATTGCATTCAACTGCAGCGATAACAAATGCTTAACAAAAGATTCTTAAACCGATTAGTTGGGATTTTATCTTTCTTTCTCCCTCTCTTTCCATCTGCTATTTCGAAATGTGTTCATTTAAAAATGATAGTCGTTATAAATATGCTTAAGAACTTATTCGTTTGATGTTATTTTATTCTACAATACGTTCGGTCGGCATGTCGCGCGCGCACCTCACCAAGATATAGTGATCATGTTGTGCCGTGTGCAGAAAAGGAATCGCTTTTGGCGCCGAAAACTACAAATGCAATTAAAACCGTGCACATCATTTACCAGCCCATGACGTTATAGACACTCGTTTTCGATTTCAACACCAAAAATTATTATTGACCATGTTCCACGTGGATATATATAGCATAACGATGTTCAGCATAACCATGATAATTGAATAGACGTACTTGAGATTTTCTGCCACATATTTCGAGTTTTCAAAATGTTTTGTTGTTGTTGTGCCGTTCCGGGTTTATATTATGGGGTTAACAAGAGATATTTCAGTTAGAAACTATTTAAACGAGCCAAAATTAGATCTTCAACGCATGCTGTTTTATTTATTTGGTTGATTAACAAGCCCACTTTGGCTTCCCCAACACGCATGCTGAAAGCACAGCGACCATTTGTACCAAACGAATTGTGTATGTGTGTGTGTGTGTTCATAATTCAAGCGAAATACCAAATCGTATATACGACACGGCATGAAACAAGAAACAGAAACGTATTCCAAATGATGTTCACTGCTAAAAACTGTTCAAACAAAAAACCGGCCGCTTAAATTTGGTTTTCGTCTCGCACAGCCACATCGTAGAGAGAAAAGAGAGGGACTATTTACACAAATTTTAATATTTTCCATTTGTTAATGAGGTCCATCTGTTTGTTGCTTGCCCGTAAACATTGAAAACATGTGTGGTTTTGTTTTCCACCGTGTATTTTAATCATCATTATCAGTTGGCTGACATATTCGATACGCATACAGCAATTGAGAAATAATTTTGATAATAAATTCTCTACCTGAACCTGAATGCCGGCATCAACTCAGGGGGTTCCGTATCGTATATGCACATTGCGACATGATGCCGAAATGCGCCGCAGAAGAGTAGCCGGCCATGGCACAGCATGTATTCACATTAGAAAATTGTTCTCTAATCGATTTCACTCACTCATTTCGGAATCGTGTGGCAAAAAAGTCATCAATATTTGCCGCTCACATTTTTCTTCATAAAAATCCAATGATTTGCTAGTGTTTGATTGGTTTTTTGTTTATGGTTTTATTCACGTAGTAAATATCACGCGTTCAACGATAATTTTCAAACGTAAATGGCATCACTTAAGGTTAAGAATGTGTGTGTGTTTTTCCCTTTGTAATTTATTAGTAAAAGTTTTGTTTGATTTTCGGTCGGCTATGTATTGATGAATATTATAGCACGAAACGCCTCAAGTCGGTCACACTTTTCCTGATGAATGGCATTTTCAATGTAAACGTGCGATTCAAGAACGCCGAAACGCCGATGACTCAGTCTTGCTTTGATTTCAAAAGAGACGAAGAGAGGGAGAGAGAGAGAGACGTGATCGGATAGATTTGCCGCATTCTTCTCACATTTTGTCGTAGTGTATATTGATCCAAAGTTTATATTGCATCGCGAATGACGTTATAACAACATCTACGACTCGATATTGGGTGTCGCGCGAGCACAAGCGAGACTAACAAAACTCAAATTTATGCTTTCACATGGTGTCATAAAAGGCGTTAAATCAATTTTCTTTTCTGTGTTCGTCTTTTTTTTTTGTTGCTCGCCGTCTTTGAAACGGATTATTTTACCTCGCATTTCAATATTTTCTCTATTTTTGTGTAAATTGAAAAAAATAATACAGAAATGATCCTCATCATGATCATTATTATACAGCGTAAGAAAATGTGATCAAGGAAAGTCGGGTCAAGAAGTGCACGCGCATCGTTTCATTCAAACCCATGTTGTTTACGAATGATGTGTGCGACTGCCTCATCACGAAATCAGTTTTTAACTGAAATGACATCGAAAATGTTATTATTTGATGCTAGAATGAGAATATATGTAGTTCGCTCTGAGACCCTTTCTCATACACGATTTCGAAATTGTTTTTTTTTCTTCTTCTTTCTTCTGTCGGGATTTATATAAAGGAAGTGAATATAAAAGAATAATCTTATTTATGATGCGACGCGACTTCAAAAGTTCTTTCGCATCATTTGTTCGAGATTTCATTTTCTTCTTCTTCAATTTCAGTCTCACACTCATGTGTCTTGACACTTTCATAGACGATCCAACACGAGAATGAAAAGTGAGATTGCGTGCAGTGGCAGCGTGAATAAACTATGAAGGATAATAGTTCTCTGCGTCACATTAGCAGCTCATATCTTTCATAAATGTTTCGAAAACCAATGATGCCACACTGCGATTAATGTCAGTTTCGATATTACAAAATCGTTTGATATTTGATTTTGCAAAACATGGCAATTTCGAATGAGAGAGCAAAAAAAAAATCCGCCCATTTTGCAAACATTGAAGATAAAAGCAACAATTAATCATCCATTCTTTGTGATTCCAAAACCAAATAACACTTTGAACGAGACAATTAAATGAGAGGAGGAAAAAAAACACTCGGCACCATACTCTACCATTAATTGCTATTATAAAATTCCAGATCATATCACAATTGTACGAATAGTTACGAGCGCGGTACTCTCAATCGCTCTCAATCCACATCAATAGACACTATAAATGCCGCGCTGCTGAATTGCTCAATATATACAAAGTTTGAATTACGAACATGACTGGTTTAGGGTTTCTTTTGGTCGCTTACAAACGCCTGAATCAATTGAATTGTTTAAAATTTCAAATTGTTTTTGTTTTCTTCTTATTCTTTCGCTCTTCGAATTACTTCATGTCGCATTCATTTATTTGCGCTCTTGTTCACGTTCCAACATCGATTGTTGCACTGTTGAAATCAATGTGTCCAAGTTTTTTTTTATTCCACTGTTTCTCTCTGTTGACAGATTTTTTTTTTTTGCTCCGTGTCTCTGTTTCAGTTCGCGTTTATCATACACGATTCTTTTTTTATTATTGGAAACCATGGAAAAAACCGCCAGGCTTTTTGTCTACATTATCAAGACTAATAGGAGGTCATTTTACAAGTAACATCAAATGCAGCTTGTTCATTTCGCTTCCATTAAGGTAACTAATTTAAATTTTAAATGTATCAAACCTTGCTGATTAATCAAGTTGTTGTGCCACTGCTTTTGTGATACTGAAAATGATTCCATCGATCGGCGGTTTTTGTTTCGTTTTTTCATATCGTTGTTGTGGTTGTCAGTTTATGTGCGCTAAAAACTCTTTGAAATCTAATTACATTTTTAATGTACCATGACCAAATGTGTGTGTTCAGTTGTCCATTCACTTTACATATCAATATTAACCTATATATATACTTTTTCCACCCGCTGACGATTGCCATTTTAACAAGCACGAAATTTGATTTTGCGAACGGGCTTTTTTTATGAAAACCTCAAAATGAGACTGAAAAAACGAAAATCACGTAGGAAGAGTGCTCAATCAATTTTTTTTTTAACATTTTGACCATTCAATAATGCGTTTGAAATTGCTGTTGTTTTTTCTAACGATTGCTGCGGGCGGCTACCGCTCAATCACGCACCATATGTGCTCTTCCAAACAATTCCGAAAAAAAAACTGTACTCGGACTTTGTAGCCGTTTAAATGTTTACAAGATTCCGCATTGAATGAGTATTTTCATTCCGTTTTCGTGAACAATCATTAAAAAAATTGTATTCGCACATGGTTTATTTTTGTTCGCTTCTCTTTTGTTCAGCTCTCTCGTTGCGAACATAATTTCGATGCTTGAAAATGAAATGGTCGATTGTTGTTTTGGCGAAATATAACTGTTTAATGCGTTTGCGGTTTCTCGCGTTTTCTTTCACGCTTTTTGCATCTCTTTTTTCCATCAATATGTATATTGAAAGCAAATTTATGTTTTACGCATGGAATCAGTCATTATCTCACTTTCGTTTTTTTATTCACTTTGTAAAATTTCTTTTGTTGCATTACCAAACGTGAAGAAAAAACACTCTTGGCGAGTCTGGTTGAAAAAAAAATTTCGTACATTTTCCGTTCAAAATTCTATATTTGGATATATAACGCTGGCAAAAACATCATTATTATCACTTATGGCCCGTATGCATCGGGATCAATTACCACTCAAAAAAAAGTACTGGCAATATTTACGTTGTCGCAGCATACGAGCGAAGCGCCCTCGGCCAAGCGCAATTTTTAAACGGCCCTTCGAAAGGAATGCATTCCGAATACTCCATAATGATGTGGTTTCAATGGAATTTTTTTTTTCGTTCGTCGAATGACTCGAAAAAAACGGGCGACATTTTTTATTCATTTACAAAAACGAAATTGAGGTTTAAAGTAACAACAATTGAATTTATTAGTATGTAACACAAAGAATGTGCAAGAAAAACAAACGAGTCATAGTACATATCGTCTTTGTTAATGGATTTATGTGCATACACAATGCACATATTGAACTTATCTAATAAATCATTAATAAATGAAAACGAATTATTCATTAGAGAATTTCCAATTGAATTTTAAATTGCATCATGCCATGGCATTCGAAGGCAATGTTTGTGACTCACAAACAGTGCGACAAATTGTTGATTTGCGCTTCATAAGTAAAATGCATTTCATTTTAGTTAATATGCTAACAGTCGGTTTTATCATACTAATTTTATAGTCATAATCGCACAAAAACGCTCTTACATATTCAAGCCACATGTGTTACTTCAATATTTTCATGCTCATTGCCTTCCATCTCGACCGATTTTTTTTTTCATTTTTTTTTCAGCAGGCGTTTTTCTGCAAAGGGCGCTCAAAGTTTTCAATACGGAATGCACCGATGCGATCCCACAGCAACACGCATATGGTATACCATTTATCGTACCGCTCGATTTACTTTTCGCCTTATTTTCAATAAATAAATGATCGACAGATATAAAAACAAGTGATCACTTTCTTTTTCTCCGGCCCAACATTTCATACCGTTATCACACGTTTTCGGCGATTCATTAATCGCACACGCATTTTTGTTGTTGTTAATTTTTCATTTGGCATGCTGTTTTTACGCCATGGAAAACAAACTCATTTATGCCAAACGAAATTGATTCCAAATTGGTTTCGAGTAAATGGGCACTGGGTTGAAATTGAAATCTTTTTTTTGTTATCTTAATTACTTCTTTTACCGTTGAACACTTAATTGCAAGCGGTAATTGAATCTTTGGACGTGTTTTGAAACACACATTTAAATTACATGTTAACGGCTAATGATATTGCTTTGCTCGTATATGGAATTATCTCCAATCAAATTGAAGGAGTTTCTTACTCATTCGAATGCAAAAAAGAAGATTTACTGTCTTTAAGGCGTTCGCCTTTGGTTTTAAAAATAGCATTCCATTTGTTTAAAAAGAGCATCGTGTTCACTGGAATGCCTCCATAACAATCGAAATTCGAGACAAATTTAATTTTTATTGTGCTCTTTTTTCGCATTGTGTTTGCCCGAATTTATGTCGATTTGCATTGGTTGGAATTCAACGAAATATATACCCTTGATGGGTCAATGAGCACGTTTTTGATTATATTATTGTTGAGCGCTAATTTATTTTTTTTATTTTTTAATCAAACGGGAGAAAGAGATGATTTTTTTAATATCCCGTGGTTTTGATATGGTGAATTTTTATTGAATATTTCTATATATCAGCAATTTGTGGCGCGCTTTGCCCGCTCACTCACCTGATAACAATCGAAAACTCGCCGGATTATTATTCTCGAATCGAATGAAATATGTATAAATTGTGTATATATGTGAGATAATTCTTCAACTGGTTAGCTTCTCTATCGTTTTACTTTGAAACGAGACGAAGTTCAAATACCACAGCGAAAAAGGAGAAATGAAATAAAAACGACTCGAGAAACAAGCAAAACAACGGCAGAACTTAGATGCAGAGCGTCTAGACTCTATCCGAGCCGAGAGTGAGAGAGAAGAAAACAACGAACAAAAACTTGATTTTCATGGTCTTCAACTATGTTCCACTTCGAATGCATTTGAAATTTTCGAATTATTTACAAATGGATCGCTGTCGTCGTCTGATCAAATAGAAAATGAAAAAAAAACCTGAAAACATTTCAGATCCGAGAAAAAAGTGCATCGCAAATGCAAACATCTTTCTAATATGATCCATTCTTAACGAAAAAAAAATGCCATCGAAATTATGATCGAGCCGTTGTTAAAGTAGAAAGCAAATAGAAATAAAATGGTAGCACTTGACTAGAAAAAAAATAAATAAATGCGGAGATTTATGTATGTATGTTATTTTTCTCATATTATTATTACATAAGACAGGTTCGAACTGCGTGAATTGAAAAATTGAAGAAAAAAAACTCACAGATAGAAGAAAACAAGTAAATCCTACGTTGGAACGGACTTCGGCATTTCGTCTAACAACTATGTTCACTATGTGAAGGTAAGCACAGTGATATATAAATAGAGAAGTGTATGCGCCTGCAAACGAGTACAAACCATGTAATTATGTGTATAAATCATATTGTTTCACACTCAACTCACAGACAGAAAGACATTCAAAAATGTGTACGCTCGTCAGTTTTTTTTCTTCTGTTTTTTATTTTTCAAATTGCAACTGCTCGAAATCGGTTCATTGCACTATGCACATTCTCGGATAATTATCGAATGATTGCTCTCATTTTGTTTTTCAAGTTAGATTGAATCATGCTGAAAATATACGTCGAAAATTGATGTATGCATACGAATATCAAAATAACATTTTTAATGACCAACTGCTTCTTCTACGTTCCATACCCAAATGCACGACGTTTAATCTTGTCGGAATACCTACAACAAAGGTTGTGGAAAAATATATACCGATTGAACTCTCGACAAAACAACTATATTTAGCACATTAACGGCAGCTGCTTTTTATGTTTGAAATTTGGCTAAATTGTCTACTAATAATGCACCTGAACCATGAATATGTAAACGTTTTTTTTTATTGAATTAACAAAACAAATTAACGTAATCGCATCAGGTTCATATTTCAAAATATATAATTTATTGGCGGCGTGTCCAAAGTCAATCGCGACGATACACAAAACAAAAGTGAATCATTTCGAAAATCCGACAACCATAAAACGAAAACACTAACTTATAAATTCGTATATGCTTATCGAATGCTGTCTTTTAGTTTTATTGCGTATTTTTTTGTTGTCTTTTCCAACGAAATCACATGCAAAGCTCAAAGTCAAGAGTATTTATGACCATAATCATATTACGAATGTAAAATGATAAGTGTTTTCCTCTCTGCACAAAAGAATAGAAATATCGTCAAAAAGAATGGCATTATTTTTATAAATCGGTATCCATCGATCGTATGTCTATGCATATGCTTAGATATTTAATGAACATAATAATCTTGAATAAAATCCTCAATGCAAATAAGTTAACTCTTGGATATTCGGTTTTATGTGTGTCATTTGGGGGGCAAAAACAGATTCGTGACCACAATCAAATGGCAAACGTTTTTATTCTATTCCACCGATTAGCTGCTGATTATGAAAATGTACAAAACGGTACTTCTCTGTATAAAAAACCAATCAGTCATTCGTTTTTGTTTTGCCGATAATGATGTGAGTTCGCAGCAAACAAATGAGTTGAAGATAAAACAAAGCAGTGACTAAGACATTTAAATGAGCTATAAAATGTTTTCTGTTTGAAACGAACGTGCAGCCAGAGAAAAAGAAGGAGAGAGAGCTGTCAGTGTCTTCGGGCTATTTGCACTTGATCCTTTAATTTGAATATTCATTTTGTTTCGCATGAAACAGCTCTTCATCGTCAACATAGAAATATTACATTTCTACGTTGTTGTCTTGAAGTGGTACCAACAACATACAGAACAAGGACTTGTGAATCATATTTATCGTGTTTTATTTACATTCCACATTACGTACTGCATAATTATCCTTTTTTTCACATCGTCCGGACAAGTCATATAATTAAATTGTTTACATAAACAAAACTATTAGCTGGCGCAGATACACTCACATACACAACAAGGCACAGAGAGAAAATTTTAAATTGGGTGGGGGGAAGAAGATTATAAGAGAGCAAGAACAAGCGAAGAAGGAAGGAATGGCAAGATAATTCAAGCGAAATTAAGTGCAGCAATCAGTTGTATGTTACTTCGACGGCTCGGAAATTGGATGATTTCTTTTTTAAACATCATTTTCATTAAACGGTTTATGTGTTATCCTGTGATTGTCTTCCTACGTATCACATGGACCGTAGACTCATTTGCGCCATAAAATCCATAAAAGGCGAATTATTAATTAAAATTATATGGGGATTTTCCTCGAGTGTCTATATGCATTGGCATTTATCGGCAAATATGACCTCGTGTGGGGAGTTTCCTTATCGCCAACAAAACAAGAGAAAACGCGGCGAAGAAATTGATCGTGATGCATGAGAGCTTATAAGAGCGTCGCATATTTGTCATCCAAAATGGGTCGAATTTGTAAAGCGAGAAGAGAGTAAGAGATTCGATTGAGTCGATTAGCACTTTCGTGAATGTAAATCGATTTCTGTTTTACCATTCCCATTACAAATTCTGATTGTTTTGCTGTAAGCATTAAAATATATTTTCCATATGCACGCACGATGGATTTAAAGACACCGATGCCAATGCACATTTTTATCCACATACATGTGAATGTTGAGATTGCGCGAAAAAAAAAATATGTTGAATGTTCGAAGCAACATTAATGGATGCATAATTGCACGGGAGATGTGGCAGGCAGGCAGGTAGGTAGATTCACTCGTTTCGTTTTAAAAACCGTGCACACTTGAGACTGTAATTACACGTACACAATATCTTTTCTTTTTTTTTGTATTTTATATTTCGGTTTCATTACATTGCAGTCTCGTTCGATGATGGTGTGTCTTTTTCTTTCATTGAGACTCTCCTCTTTTTTTCGATTTCAGAATAGTGGCCAACGCTACTAGGCACTTGAAAACATACAAAACACATTCGCTGCTACACAAGTCAACCGTCTTTGGTTAACCGAAACACGCACATATCATATCAGACGCGGTAGAGAAAGAGAGAGAGAGGAAAGTTAATAAAATCACGTTGTGTATCGATGAAGTTAATCTAGTAAGCGATTGGATTTTAAGTAAACAAAATGCCTTTTTTTCGTTTGGGTGCAACGCGCTTCGAGGCAACATTGCACTATACGATATATAGAGATGAGGCGCGGCAGCAATGAATGAAATGCACTTAAAACAGAGAAAATGAGTGAGATGATCAAAAGGCAAGGAAGACGACAACAATCACTGCCGCCGTTTGCAGCTGCCGAGCTGTCGTTCGTCGTCGTCGTCATCATCGTCGTTTCATATGCAAAATGCTTTATAGTGCTGCAAGTGTAACTTAATAGACAACACGGCGACGATCAACTATTTTCGAGTTTTAACATGCGATCCGATCAATTTCGAGCGTCTTGAATTTCGCATGCTTACATGTTTCGCCATAAGTAGATCAGCTGTATTTTATGCACACAACAGTGTGTGTGTGTATTCATGCCTCATATGTGTATGTGCATGTTGCAATCGATTCGGCTACTACGGTTTGCACAATGCAAAACGGTTATAATTCGATTTTCCGATCGGCAATCGGCGGCCGTGTTCATTTTTCAGCTAATTTCCTTTCAGATCGTACACATTCTTATTTATTCTTCATATCCACACTTCATCGCTGCTAATGGATAAATGCATCGCATATCTGCATAAAAATATACTAGATAACTATCGGTTTGTTGTGAGAGAGTGCTTATTTCGATATATATTTTGCATCTGCGCTTGCATGAAGATCACTGGGAAAGATATTTAAGCGAACGTCTCGCAAACAAGAAGCTCTTTTTTCTATTACAATCTCAATCGGTATGATTCATAGTAGTAATTTAGCAACTTTCTGCCGAGAAAAATAAGAGAAACATTGTTTACTTAAAATCCAAATCCATTGCCCATATAATTATCGCTTCGTTTTATTCCCTTTTCCGTGATCATAATTAACTATTTTGACTTTCAAACTTTTCTATTCAATGAACGACGAATCGAATGGTGGTTTTTTTCTTCTTCGTCTATTGCAACACTGGCTTTCAAATTGTTATTAACTTTATATCGTTATTACCAGTTATTAATAGTCAATATGTAAAGGCGCTGCGTTTGTATTTTTCGCGATTTCGAGTTTTTTTTCCTCTGTGCTATGTGCACTATCTCTATTATTTTTACTTCTTCTTCTTCTTCCATAAAATGGTCAACGGCCCAGCATAACGCGGACTCGACCACTCAACTACCGTTTATTTTAAAATCTCAATTACAATTTGTTATGGGTACGTCTTTTTTTTCCACGTGGAATCTATAAAATTGCACCAGCAAATGGGTGGAATAAATATACGGCTTGGAATGGAAGAATATGCGCGATGGCAATTGAAATTATGACCATAAACACTTGCTACTTTATCCGAGGGTTTCTTTCAGCGCGCGCACGATATACACAGCACTATGTGTATAGGCCAGTCAATTTTAATTACTTCTCGTGAATCCATTTTTCATATTTCAATATTATTTTTAATCTGTTCTCGCTCTCCCGCTCTCGCATCCACTCAGCCAGTATCGACAACAGCTCTTCGATTTATTCAAAAGCATGCAATATTCCTTTCTAGATTTTTACTTTGGATATTCTCAATTTAGAAGAAAATAATAACAGCGAGTGCCGTGTGCAATGCGAAAAAAACAAGCAAATAATTGTAATTACATTCATTTGAAATGATCGAGAAATCGAAAGAATATTTCAAACTGTTTCCAATTGGAATTCAATTCCACGTAAATAAAAGATAGGAATGCCATCGCCACGGCATCGTTGTGTTGTGCTCACTTTGAAGGAGCGGCACACTAAACCACATCTACGCTACACCGTACACCGATGTATATTCAATTTATAAACGCTTTTTGCTCGTGTTCATTTTAATTAGAAAATTTATATAATTAACTAAATTATTCGCTAGCACCAATTGTCTGCTTGTGCTTGAACACGGATATAAAGCACCGTACTCAATTGAACTGTACAACATACATGCACATATATTAATTCTAACACTTTTTCTCCATATTTTATTTCATTTTATGGTGTGCATTGTGGTCGATATGAAATCGAAAAATGATTAATGTCGACGATTCCATGACGATGATGGACATTCACTTATATGATTTCACATCAAATCAATCTACAATGTATGTGATTGACTATGATTCAGAAGTGAAACTCTTTCCATCGGCAATCAGTTAAAATACAGTTCGAATGAGATCATACGTATTGCGCATAACCGTTTTCGTGTAATTGAAAAATTATTCCAAATAATTGATGGTCGCGAAATTTAATCCATTTAATTTACAGTTACGTACAAATTGGTAAATTATAGACATTTTTCATTCGATTTTAAACGGTTACCGTTGCAACCGTTTACATCTTGTGTTTGTTTCGTTTACTTCTTATCGGAAGTTGGCAATGGGTTCCCGCTCAAAAATCAGCTCAATTTCCGTGCACAATGTTGATTTGCTGTGGGGCTGTTTTCTTCAATAATCGAACCATATCGTAAATGTGGAAATCAATTCAATTAAATTTATGGGCGGAAAGTTCTCGTTGTAAATAATTGCGAAAAAAAAATAAAAAGTTTATGACGATTTTGTGCGTAAGATTTATTCGTTTTAAAGTGATTTTGTCGTCATTTAATGAATGAACATGAAAATAAATATTAAAAAGTGGTTGATAAAAATGCAATGCAAATGTTCGCCCTCTACGACTGGCGCCAGTTGAAAAATCGAATCGATGCAATAACATACAAATATAGCACATTGGTTAAAAGCGCTGATAAAAATTGATAACCTCTTTAGGTTGCAGTGCATTGTAAAGCCTTCGGATGTCTAGCATTGATAAAAACAATCAACAATATAGTTTTCTTTTTTCATCAATCTCACAAACCGAGAGAAAAAATGAATAAAAATGCGCAAAATCTTATCAATAACTGATGATTTGATCAGTTTTTGAGTGCAATCAGTTGCGAATCGAAAAAGAGCTAACGAGCAAACATAAGAGACAAACATCAAAATGGGTCGCACTCAAGAGCTGGCTTTCATGTTTGTTTGTTCGAGAGAGCGAGCTAACGAGAGAACGAGAGAGAGAGAGGGAAAGAGAGGAAAAGTAGAAACGAATACATTTTGAACATGTTCGCATGATAATGATTTATTGACATCGCATCCATTGCGAACTGGTTCATAAAGATTGTTGAAAGAATTGAATGTTTATTGGATAATTGGAACTTGCGATAACCGTTCGTGCCAATGCAATTGCCTGGCACTGTCAGTTGTACATAAATAATTTTTTTAAATATCTCTGTCACATTTGACACTTTACTAAATATAAAATGGAACGAGTAGCTGCGGGCCCAACCATCAGCAGCTGTTTTTCCCCATAGTCAACAAATTGTGATTGTGTCAGCAACAGTTAAACAATTAACTGGTTCGCATAGAATTGAAGATGCCCAACTTTGAGAATTCCGGTGTGTTAAAACAGCACCAAACAAAAAAAACGAACAACCAAATCGTTCCGAATCTATATCTTTTGTTAGACCGTTACTTTACTTCCCCGATCGGGCAAAACAAAACAAAAAAAAAATCGAACCGAAACAAAATACAATCGAATAATATACGGGCGCGCACAACCCAGTTGATTAAAGTACCATTCACGCTGAGAATAAATAGGTTGTGTTATCTAATAAAATAAAGAAGAAGCACGAAAAAAAGAAGAGATATTCGCATCTCGGTTGTGCACTTTATTTGTTTGTTTGTCGATTAATTCATTTGAATGAATTCGTTAACGCGTTGTGAACGTGGCTGTGCGTGAGCGCGCGAGCGCGTGCCCGTTCGGTTTCTTATAGAAATCCGTAGAAATCTCATTGCTCAATAGCTCAGAGAGTTCATTCACGTTGGCCGCAATTCTAACAACTCCAAATGGTTTCGGTGTGATTTCCATATCTCAAAAGAAACGCAATCAGCACACAAGTTGTTCTGTATGTCAAAAAAAATGATTCGCTAAAATTTTTGCTGGCGTTGTTGTTTTTGTGTGTGGTGTGCTGCCGGTCGCGTTTCATAACTGCTCAAGCGTATACTTGAAAAGCTGAAAATCACGTTACGATGTCTTGTGCGCATTTATACAGAAACATTTGAAATGAAACAACGACAATATTTATTATCTCATACGAAACGCGCAAAATTTATTATGTTTTGAATGTTAAGCCATTTTTATAACGAGAAAAAGATGCTGTTTGGCTTCAGTGTTTATGAGTCGACCCAAAGCATGTTGTTATTCACCATTTTTCACATAAAATATATTGATGAAATTGCCATTATTCATAGAATTTATACAAACGATTTCTATTGAGCACGGGCGTAAGGAAACCATTTGAATGACGAAAATCTATGCACTTTATTGCGTTGTCGATTTTCAACACATGTCGATGGGATGAATAGCCGACATACAGCCTCAAAACACATTCGATAATAATCGATTAGTTCAACTTTATGCAAATATTGTGAATGGATATTTCCGAAATCTTAGAAAATAAAGTCGCGGATCGATTGGTAAATAAGCTATTCAAAATAACAACATTTTAGATGCCAATTAAAATATCGCATTTGCCATTTGCTCAATATGCTAACTGAGATTTGTTTTTGCTTTGTGTTTTGTGTTGAAACGAAGAGCATCTGATGAGATGATTTAAAAACATTGTCATTTGACGTAAATGAAGAAAAATGTTCTGGTTTAGAGAAACCGCCCACCTCGGCTCATCATTCAAACATGGAACAAGACCAAACTAATGCACATCGCAGATGCATCATGATACATTTTCCAACCGATTCTGACATAATCGAAGGAGGCGAAACAACAAACAAACAATATTCCGAAAAACCATTTCTGTTTTTGCTATAAACAATTTTTGGTGTTCGTTTTCGAAACGATTCATTCGGCTCACTCAAATAAAGTGTATAAAATGCAATTCCATTTAATTTGTCAGCTCCCACACAATCGATGGCAGTAGTTTTATTGACACACAGTATCAAACTACAAGTTATTAAAACGTGTAAAATGTAATTTGATTCGATGTCGGGATTAAATGAAAGTGATGGGTGACTTTAAGCCGGCACACAAACAATCGAAGATGCGACGACGAAAACGAATGATTTTCGATAAAACAAATGTTGATGGTGAAACAAGTTCTTAATGATGCTCGAATAGAGGCGACTGAAACGCATTTAATTAAACATAGAAATAAATTTTACTCTCTTGCCTGTTTAAATTCGGAGAAATTTCCAACTGCATTTACCATTCCGAATATTTATTAACGTCGAAATTGAAACAGGTATTTTTTTTATTCTAAGAAGGTTGAGGTTTTTTTTCGACTCTATCTCAAATGTTTTCCGGATATTGCTACCACATTCATCGCACAATTCAAAAATTATTCAATTTGTGAAACGCCGTGGATGGAATTTTTTTTTCATTTTCGACGAGTTTTACATAATATGAAATTCAAATTATGAATATATCTGCCGGCTTAACGAGATCGGCTGAAGTCGAATCGTTTAATTTTTCAGGCGCGGAGCAAATCGATGCATCATCGACCCAATATATTTTCTTCAATTTTTTTTTGCAATGCAGAACGATGCCGTGTACTCCAAACTCGTGAATATATACAGTTCAATCGAGAGAAGAATGAAAAAAAAAACGGCTTACAGACAGGTATAAAACAAATGCCCACTCTTCAAAGTAGGTGGAATGAAATTGTAATTGGTCTTATAAAATATTCTATAGAGCAAGAGATAAAAAATGGTATGAAAACGCGTATAAAACAAAGCAAACAACGCGACCAAGATGGAAAGAAAAGATGTTGTTGTTGTTTTTGTTGGGTGTCTGATGTTTACATATTTTTTTTTCTCTGTACCTTTTCAGATTTCTTCTGAATTAAATTCGACTTCGGCGGTGGTTATTTTTTTTCTCCTGCTGTGGTTCGTATTCAAATTCAATACACTTTTTCGTACATTCAACGGTTGCTTATGATGAGTTATTTCCACCCATTCAGGAACTGCATGCAACAATTTTTGATATGCGCGTGGGCATTCAGCAAAAGAACACCATCGTTTTGTGCTGCAATCGCTATAAGTAGTGCAAAAAAAAACGTATATAATTTACAAGTTGGGAAATCGATTTTTTTCCTTTCTCATCGAAAAAAAGAAAAGCGAAATGAAAATGTTGCGTTCAGCTAGGTGTGCTGTTGTGTTTACGCAACAATGGAATGAACTATTTGGATAGAGTGCAATGTATTTTGTTGTTTGCCACTAAACACGTGATGGTTTAATGTAGTTCAACTGTGCACTGAACCGACATCGGTTTTTATTGCTCTCTTTCGATTTCGTCGACATCACGTTGGTGCCATGACTTCATTACTTTGGCACATTTCCGACTGGCTGTCTTTTGTTATTCAAATCAAACACAGTCAGATGGTAGCGGTTCGTTTCACTTGGATGTGCGTAATTACTCGTGCGGTATTGCTTGAACTATTTGTGGCTTAGTTTTTATTCTCTCCATTGCTGAATGCAAACAGAACATTCTCTCAATTCTGAAGGGAAAAAACAACAAAGTTTTCATCAAAACCGTTTGCTTAAAAGAAGAAAGAGAAAATAATGAAGAATATTGTGCAATTTCCCATCATATCTGGAGAGAAGAAATGAAGAACGTGCACGAGCTAGATAGTAGCAAACGATAATAATTATCTACCGTCTCTCTTTAGCTCGTGGAATTCCGAGGCTGGGAATTCCATATTTACAAGCAATACGGTTCTTGCTGCTGCTATGATTATTATTACGGTTTAGAAATTTAGATGTATCTCATGTGAGGCATTGCTGGTGTGATGAAAAGAATAAGAAAAATCAGAACACAATCATCATCTCGCTTTCTTGCTCTTGATCGCATCTCATAAACACAAAAAATAGAGAGAATGAAGAGAGAAAATTAATTGGAAATTTCGCCCGAAATGAGAGCAATGCCTTTCAAAATATGAACTCTCGAATAGGTGAATAGTCGAATGATGTGGAAATCTCAGGCACTTGAGGAAACAATAGTTTGACTAAGCGAAACACATTCCATTTTAAATACTGCTAATTTCTTTTTTGCTCGAGCGCATTGCGCTCATAGAAAAATCCCATTTTTCATCCATATTGATTGTGTTGTGTGAAACATTCACATTAAACTATAATTTGGCAGTTTTATTCAACGTCATAAAATTGGGAACAATGTAATCAGGCGTTATTTACATATGTTTTGGTGTAACAGCGAAAAATATCATAAACAACTCGAATGTGGCACGTTAAAGTAATAAACAAAATGAGAATCGTGTTCGCGAGGCACACCGACGACCGCATACACACCTTAGACAGAGAGCTCTGCAAACACGTACACACACACATACACAAAATCATCGTGGTGAAAGAGAATGAAAAAAATTAATAAAACCCAATAAAATATTCGAATTGCATCTTCCGAAGCCATAGTCTTGTGTAATTCGATATTGTGCTGCGATGAAAGGCATGAATGAATGAGACTCATTGTGCTATTACACTTAGAATATACGATACAATTTTGGCCGGACTTAAACTAATCGGGCGTTGTTGTGAGCGGTGCGATATTATGTCTCTGTGTGTGTGTGCTCCGTCTTGCGAGACAATGGACGCTTAATTGAATAGCGAGCAGGAGAATGACTTTTTCGATTCAAGATACAAAAATTCTTTGCATTCAAACAATCATCGGCCGATTTAGACAGAGGCGCCTTTAAAATTGACGCTAGTCCATTGACAATTCTTTTTTTTTCACATTTCTTTTGTTGTCTCACAGTCACCATCGTATTTTACAATAATAATTTCACAATCGCTGCCTTATTCATTGGCATAAGACCGATATCGCACTGAAATGTCCAAATTCCAAAAATAAATATGAATTATGTTGACTCGTGAATACTTTTTTATGTCGAATAAAAAAAAACACAACAAACCCATAAAATGCAATGCGATAAACGCGAATATGCGTTCCATTGTTTTGCCGCGCTCTGAAAATTTCACGATGAATATATTGCCATGTGTGCAAATGCACTTGGGTCGGTCGATAAACAAGTGAAAAACCACACCGAGATAAGTATCACATGCACACACAGAGAGAGAGACAGACACAGCAAAGGAGAGGTGAGTATGCATAATATGTGTGATAGATGCAAATGACGATGATCAGCGGGAGTGCGAACAAATAACAAAAAGGTAAAAAGAATGAATCTGTGCCGTCGTGATCGTCTTTTTTTTGTTCATAGTTTGTCGATCTGAATTCGAAAACTCAGACGCACATGCCGGAGTAAAAAAAAATGCGTTTCCATTGAAAGATACACTTTATGCCCGATGTTACTGTCAACATTTGAATGAATCACAATACAAGGTGTGTCTATATTCAATTTCATATTTTTCACTTTAGTACTTTGTTCACAATTCGAATCGTTGATGTATGTCTCGTTCCACACCAATGTTTGCTCGATAAAAAACCACCAGATTTACGAAGAAAAACGAAAATAAATTCGAAAAAGTGAATTTTCATGTATGGCGAAATTTGATTCTGGCAATTAGCTCATTCGAATGGAATTGAATCTCTTCGCTTAATCTCTTTACATTTTAATAATAAAGAAAAAATGCTTTCGTTCAACGACGATTTTCGGGGCTAAACGTCATCTGAATGAAGCACTCTCAATGATCGTCGTGAATTCAGACATAAAAAAAATGTAATATTAATTGAATTTTGATTGTATCTTTTCGTGAGAGAACGACAACAACGAGCGTCAGCTCAGTAATTTCATTTATCCGGTAATTTTCGTGACATGAAAAGGTCAGTTGATTCATTCGCAGTTATCGTTTAAAAATCGAGAAAACATTCGATTTGAAAATCGATTTTATTTTTTAATTAACCATCAACGGGTTTCGCTTTGAAAAACATACAACGAGAATTTAGAAATAATCTCGAAGCATTCGTCTGAGTTCTGATGCTGGTGTGTGTGTGTGTGTGTGTGTGTGTGTGTGTGTGTGTGTGTGTTTGTACTTGTTGTCGATTTGGAGAAATGTTGTGACAGCCGTTTATTTATTTTGGTTTACTGTATGCCGTCTTCGAATGTCATTAATCAATGCGCGCACAAAACGGACGAATGCAAATAAACAACCGCATAAATAAAACACAAAATGTTCTCGAGACGCAATCAATTGAATTCATCGTTAATAGCCATCGTTCAAATGAAAATGCAAAGCGTCGCAACCACAATAAGATTTATCTCTTGTTCGATGCAAAAATTGCCGAAAAAAACCCGAACATTTTGACCAGATGAAAAAAAAAACTGCTTTTATTTGCTTGCTTTTTCATCTCCGCACCTCTTTTTCGTACGAATGCATGCGTTGGGTGCGTGAAACGGAATTCATCAATTGCAATATCATCAAGTTGTTGCTTTTTCTTGTGTGTGAATTTACGAACGAAAAGTGAACGAGAGGGAGAGCGGACACATTTTAAATCCATATTTAATTTTTATTTTCAGTTGAATGGAAAATGCGTCGAGCAAACTGTGTGAGTGTGAATGTGAATATCTGACTTGGCTAAGCCCCGAATGTCAAAACATAGTGTGAAACGATGCATTTTGACTGTAAACAATGTTGAACAGACGAGAAAAATAAACGAAGTGAAATGCACATAAAACGCGTTTATTCTTATTTTAGAGGGAAATCAAAATATTTGTCATTATCACCAGTGGGTATCGACAATGATGATTGCTGAATTGCAAACTGCGCACAATTGTATCGAAATCAAAAATGTGGTTTTTTTACATATCGACTATAACACTGACATTTTATACGAAAAAAGCGAGAAAAATAAGGAGAAGTTTTTGTTGTGAATTGAAGCGAAAGGCAAATCGAATAAAAGAATATATTAATTCGGTACAATGACAAACAATGCACGCCGTTAACGGAAGATGTTGTGGGATTGTGCGGCATCTTCAAATAGATTGTTGACAGTCAAAAACAAAATCATTAATAATAATAAAGCATCGACACACTCAATTGTGCGTTTTTCGCAGACAAACCAAGAAGTGGAAAATAAATGCATGATTCGGCTTTTCTGTTGCAGACAAAGGACTAAATAACCACTCCCAATTGTTTTTATGATACATTTT
The DNA here is from genome assembly GCF_009176525.2 of Contarinia nasturtii. Taxonomy (NCBI): domain Eukaryota; kingdom Metazoa; phylum Arthropoda; class Insecta; order Diptera; family Cecidomyiidae; genus Contarinia; species Contarinia nasturtii. Next base: position 601,682 of record NW_022200178.1, on the reverse strand, counting down.
AAGTTGCTTGTCGATAAAAATAAAATGCATTATACATTTTACTGCGTTGAATGAGTTATTGAGAGAGGTAACGAGAGAGAAAGAGAGACACGGGGAGCAAGTGTAATGTTACACTTCATTGCGTCTGGAAATTAACTGCGAAAATGTAAATTGAGAACGCGAAAGGGACTAGTTTTTTTGTCTGGTTGTCTAGAGCAGGAAGTGTATAAAGTTTATAATTATCCATTCTAAATAAAGTCATATCTTGTTGCTTTTCGTTCACAGGCACACAATCGCGATTTTTTTTTACGAGAAAATATTTTGAGGTGATCAAAAATGGTGCTCGTTAAAATGGAAAATGCGACAGTGAATTAAATTTGTTATTTACATTTTTTAATTAAAATATTTAATGACTGCGATCGTGTTTTATGGGACATTATCAACGAATAATTTTGCTAGCGGCCACATCTGGGTAGCACACCCGCTTCGAATGAAACGTTCTTATTTTATCCACTCTTCATCATCTCTCTCGCTCTCTCTCTCTCTCTCTCTCTCTCTCTCAATCGACATTTATGAACTCTTCTTGTAAATCCTGCTGAAAGTCCATTTAGTATCGCACTAAATTATGGCTGCACAAACTTCCTTCGGCTAAATTTAGTGTATTTTTCTTTTCAACGCGGAAAAAAAGTGCGCGCTCGCTTATGGTCGCTTTTTTCGTTTCATATTGTGTTCATTAGTTTCAGTTTGAAATGATCTTTATGCGCCCCCCACGAATTTTTTTTTCGCTTCTCTTCTCTCGTTCGCTGTTGTTGTTTTTATTTCAATTCAATTTTAACGAACGTGTGTTTTATGCGTTGTGCATAATCAATGTTTTGCGTACGCATTTCGAATGATATAGTGTGCAACGTGACATCCGATCAAAGTGTAATTTACTATGTAAATGTAAATCACAACTCTTTTTTTGCATCGCCACATAAAAAAAAATGCACGCGCCTCACTGGCAACGATAAGATAGTATTGGCCCGCAAAAGTCTACATGCATGTGTACATTTGGAAAATTAAAAATAAAAAAACTCAAAAATTAAAACGAAGTAGGAAAAAAGAGCATAACTGAAACGAAGAAGACGAATTACGGCACGCAATTATCCAGCGGAATTCTGGTTTAAAATGTATGTACATTACAGACATACAAACGGAAATCAAAGGAACGCAAAATTAAATGTCTGCATTAAAATTGTGCACAACACACACACACATCGAGCGAACATGAAACATCTTCAAGGCGTAAAATCCCAGTGCCACAAATGTGCACTATATGTGTGCTGTAGGTAATACTTATCGCGCGAGCTTTGCGATAAAACAAAGAATACAATAGTTTAACATATGTTTTGGGAAGCAAACTGGAATAACAACGTTTAATGAATTACAAATAAATGAAAAACGTTACAATTGTAATGATTGGAATAACAAAACATGAACTAAAAACAACACGCTGATGCATTGCCCTTATCAATAGCAGCAAAAACAACAAACAAATGTGAAAACAAAAAAAAATGTGATAAAAGGCATAAAAATAATTGTCCGAAGCTGTGAAGCGGCTTTATAATTGGAAATAATTCTAATCATTAATTGAGCCAATGCACTCGCTGTAATGAATACGAAAAAAACTGAAACTGGACGCTCACGGTGAAATATATCGTCAACAATATTTCGGATGCATCAATTACAAGTATATTAATGCGTTCCCAATGATACACACCAGCGGCGCGATATTGTTTCGACCGAAAAAGACGTTGATTACGAAAATAAATTGAAACGAAATGGCGCATCTGATAAGAGAAATGCATTTACTGTTTTGGAAGTTGAAGCACGTAGAAAATGAAAGAAGCAAAATGAAATCCGTTACAGAATACTTGTTGCAAGAACATACTTTCTTCTTTCTCCGTCTTCCATCCATTGCGACAGTGCATCGCATCCGAAGAGAAAGTAATGAAAAAGGGCGAAGAAAAGAGAAAAAAAACAAGAAGAACTGAATCATGTGCGCAATGCATTTTTATTGATTTGTCTGTCTGTCTGCTAATAAAATGAAGCCGAAACCATTTTTATATCCCATTCATCTTAATTAAACAAACATAGACAGGCGACCGATTGCGAAATGCTGGTGGTACTGCTGTTAATATGCATGCAATGTTTATAATGCGTGCGCCTTGTTTCTGTTTTGTTGATCGCTTAGTCTCTCTCTCTCTCTCTCTCTCTCTCTCTCTCTCTCTCTCTCTCTCTCTCTC